>NW_026623294.1:622912-708857 GCF_030028575.1 Malurus melanocephalus | reverse complement strand
CCACCCCTAGGTATTGATTTGACAATTTCGGACAATTATCCACAGTGATTCCCAGATCGTTCTTCTTGTTATTACATGGATCCTGTTGCTCTGTATACATAGCTCCTATACTGCATCACTCTGCATTTATTGACAAAAATGTCACTGGCTGTTGTAATGTTTAGGCATTTCTATAAGAYTACAGTCACATTTTCACAGTCAGCTTCAGTTTTGATATTAAATATTTGAAGCAAACTTTGACAACTTGCTATTCTTGCTGTTCKCTCCCTTTGCAGCTAACATGGAGTTTTGTGAACATCCAAAATGACCAAAAAAAAGGTGAATGTGCAACCTAATAAAGGCTTTCTCCATTAAGAAGACTGACAATTTATTTCAACCTTTTTAGAACCAGGTATTTACCATGAAGGAGGAAAATACCTCCCAGTACCCTCTTCCTGTCTAGTCTTTGATCCAGGAGCTTTTGAAGACTCAACTGTACTTTACTGATCAGATCAAACTACAAAAATGGTTAAAAACTCTTCTGAAAATGCCTTGTTAGATTGTTGAGGCATGACTTCTTTCTTCCAAAGCAACATGGACTCTTAAATTACTTTTGTATTTTCTGTTTTGGCTCTGTGACCAYCCTGGCTAAGTGAATCACAGATCCCTGTTAAGGGGATTCCCTACTTAGGGCATATTATTTTAGAAGGATTATGTAGCTATATTAAATGCCTGGTTTTGTTTGTATATGTTGTGTATATTTTAATATAATTTACTTAATTTGTACTTTCTTAAAAATTATGCATACGCCTACATATGTTATGCAGAGACTACTTTAGAAGTTGATAGTTGTAAAACTGATTGTGGGATTTATAAATCCATTACATTTTGCATTCACTTTTAAACACTGTAAGTGGAATGCAAGTCATTGCAAAATCAGCAGTTTAATTTAGAATTCTTTTCCATGTGTTTGTTTACATCTCAGCTCAGTAAAGCAGTTAAAGATAGAGCATGTGGTTTATTTTGATGCCATTAAGCTTTAAATGTCACACACAAGGGCYGAGTGCGACCCATCTAAACCACCTTTCCTGACCAAATGCATTTCTGTGTCTCTGTATTCTCTAACTGCAGCATGCAGCTGACATTGTAAGGTTGCTTAGAAACCCAAACTATTGAAGTGCTTTCTTCAATGCTCTCTGCTGGCCAAAGAGCCTCCTGCTAACACCCAGGGCTAGACCTTTGCTCCACCCTGTTCCAGTAACTTCCAAAATCAGCCCAGAAAAATTGTGGAAACAGACACCCCCTCGACTGTTTGAAAGCCACATTTGGGGAGAGAAAACCATGAAAATGACCCATGTGTCAAGATTTCAAGTAGCATTTCAGTTTGCAGTAATTGTCTGCATTTGTTTACATCTTCAATCCATTCAAGAAGCTGCCTTGTATTTTATAAGGAAATCAATGGTGCTATTTCTGAAGCCAAACTCAGAAACAACTTAAAAGTAAGCCTTTAGGTCTGCTTTTCCAGAGGATGCTGGAGAYAGAGAGGAAACAAGCAGGTTTCCATTTGCTCTAGCCTTCCCCCTTAGATACAGCTGGATGTTTGATCACAAAGTTCCTRTAGGAGCCTTCTCAGCAAGCAGTCACCTACTGGAAATGCCAGTTTTCACAGAACCCAACTAAGCAGAGCTCCCTTCTGCCCAGATGGTGGTGAAAAGAGCCAGTTAATGAGTGTTCTAGTACTTAACTAGTTATGAAAAAAAATCCCAAACACCAAACCAGTCACCTAATTTAAGTAAAACACACAAGTCAGTGTATTTTACATCACAGAAACAAAAATGGCATTTATTCAGCCACAGGATAAATAATGGTTTTACTGTCTCTATTATTGCCCCCCACTGAGATTATAAAAATCTTCAAGTTCACAGTGGATTTTAGATGTAGAACCATTAGACAAAGCTGGAAGAATATGCTGTATGCCTACAACAATAAAATATCCTTCAAAATATCTGTGGTTACTTTGAGAAACGCATACTTGAGTGTTCAACCAGTAAGTTATTTCATAATACATGCTAGACRCTCCAGACACTGGTGATGAAATATCTCTTTCACTTGATCTCCAAATTAGGGTCTATTTAGYTAGTTCATTAGCAACAGAAATGCTGAGAAGTTCTTGAAACAAAGTACAAAGCTTATTGCAAGGTTCAGGACTATCCAAATGCAGGAGTTTTCAGTATTTAGGGCTGGGGTTCAGAAAACCACAAAGCCTTTCTGTTCTGGTATAAAAACATGTTATCCAAAGGGTTATCAACAAACAGTAGCAGGAATTAATACGGTTCAATATTTTAAGGAATAAATTGTGTATTTTTGTCAGCAAAACTACAAAGGAACAACACATTTTATATAAAAAAAAAATAAGGTACAGTGAAGACACCTGCTGCAAAACTGTTGTTCACAATCTCAGGATATTTCACTGTCCTAATGTTCTATGAAATTACATGGGGCTTCTTTAGGAAAAGAAAGGGGCAAATTAAAGAATTTCTGGCCTTYAAGTAAGGAAATAGAGAAATTTCCTCACACCTGATCTGACTCCCCATTGTATCACTATTTGTGTGTAGGCTCTGGCTAATCCAGAGAGCAGAACTAATCCTAAAAGACAAAGCAAATAAAACAATGTCCCTAACTAGCATGACTCTTCCAACCTGTAAATTTGACTTGCTGTGATAGCTATTTTGCCACAGAGCAAATGCACTTGTCAAAATGCTAATATTAAGAGCAAAAAAAAAAGTAATATAAGCTTAGGAAGAACACTAAGAGAAGCTGACAATTAATTTTAAGCTGAAAGTTTAACTTGTTTGCTTTCAGTGAAAGATTCTCAGTCACATCACTAAGTGCAAATAGCATTTGCCTTAAACACAGGCTTACTGCATTCTCTGTTTCATTATGCTGTTTTCTTACAAAGTTGAGCTTTACTTTGGTTTTGTTCAAATTAAATCTAYACAGTTGAAGGCCTTGTTTCAAACATGGAAAGCAAAGACTGGTTGGGTGAAACTTTACAGATGAAGAACAAGGCACTAGTGAGTGAGTCCAGCTGCCATGAGTGCCAAGCTGGAATGCCATGAGTAGAGCTTTGAAAATCCTCCTCCAGAAACAATCTGATTATCACCATCACAAAAATCRTAATTTTGCAGAAATTAAGTATCAATATATATTTTTCACCATTTGTGAATAAAAGTGTTCAAGGGCCTATTTAAAATTTATACTCTTACAGAAATTTCAAAAGCAATTCCAAAAGGCACAACATTTTTCATATGATGCAACAAATGCTGATAATTTGATAATAGTGACCAAACTCTACACAACAATAAGTAAATAAACCTCTATCAGCCTAAATACTCCCTACCATCCTTCTGATATATTATTTCCATGCTAAAATGTAAAGCAATGTTTACAACTGTAGGAATTGAAGTGATTTCAATTTGGATTTAGTCAAAGAAATCAAACACAAGCACACCCTTGCAAAGCTGTTAATGGTGCTACATTCAAATATCACCAACAGACTAATGTAAAAGGAGAAAAAGAGCCAGTGATGATGATTGTTAGCAGCTCAGAGCAAATTATTATCAAATGATTAGAATAATTTMATAGAGAGAATCTAGAATTTAATACATCCCTTAAAATAAAACTTAATCTCTGCATTGCTATGCTTGCCTTTCACAGGAGAAAGACATACTCCCCAAATGCAAGTTTTCATAACCAGAATACCATTAGACTATTGGTTCCTTTCATATACATAAATTGAAGACTCTTTACACAGCAGATATATAAAAGTAAGTAAGTAAATAAATAAATAAATACATACATAAATACACCAACCCACACATAATTTAAAACTCTTCTGGAGCCAAATACACACTTGCTAAATAGAATGGCATGCTATAAATTCAAAGGACTGCAACAAGTACTCAGTCAAACTGAAAAAGTCTTACCTAAAAATAACCTGAATGAAAAATTTTTACACTCTGGCCAATATTTATTTTACTTTGACATTCTCACTTTACTTTTACATCCTCACTTTAAAACTAACAGGCATCTGATAGCAAAAAAAGAAAGACACGATGATTTTACTCGCTTTAAGGCCCATCATTGCAAAATGATTGTGCATGATTATTGGCTGAATAGTTTCCATTTTCCATTCCTACAAGGACTGACACAAAAGAAGAAAAACTGGTAGGTCTCATTAGTCCTGGTTAGCCCAACCTAAACCYTAGCTATTATCAGATTCTACAGAAAAGATGAAGAAAAAGCACCACCTTTTCAAAAATACAGCTACTGAAATTAGAAGGAATTGAGTGAAGGAGGGAATAATACCCTTGTCACATATTCCTTTCAGGGTCAAAAACACACAAGTAAGATTTTAAATGAGTAACTCATTCCAGGTAAGTACAAACTATTTCCAGGCTGACAGACTTCCATTACATCCCACCACTGCCAGCAGGGTCCACTGCTGTGACTCCAAAGGTGGCTCTGGGTTTGAAAAAATAGGGTGTAGCAGAGAAGGCAACAATAATTACTTCAATAATTAGATCCTTGTGCTGTGCATGGAGAGCCCAAGCCTCATCTGGAATTAGATGAGGCACCCAAAGTGCCTAGATACCATTATCTATTTTAGCAAATGGAGAGGCCAAACATTCACTCCTTGAAACAGTGGGAATGCAACCACATTCTTCCCAGTCTAAAAGAATTTAAAACACACTGCAAATCAAAAAGAAAAAGATGATGATCCAAAAAACAGCAACAAAAGGCAAGGAATAATATGACAAGGAATAAGCTATCCACAAGGGGACATGTATTCAACACTGGCTGGTTTTTTTTTTCTTGCAGCAAAAACGATGCTTTGCACCTAAAACTGGGGGGCAGATGTTTTTCCCAGGTAAATGTAATGAGGACTTGGGCCAGGGGCCAAGTCACAGCTTGCAGAGCTCAGGAAGTGAAACCAAAAGAGATCTGGCTGTGGAGGACTCACCCAAGCCATGGGCAAAGCAGTGATCCTGCCCATTTCYACAGGAGCCCCGCTCAGCAGGCAGGAGCTCTCACACCTGGTAAATTATTACAGTGTTTCTTAGCACTCTTACCGCTCAGGCCCCAGGAACCACACGCAGCCCCTTCCCTCCTGATCTCTAATTAGAAGCTTGAAGTCATTACTCAGGTTAAGGCATAGTGAAATTGTCACTGCCTTGAGTGTACTAAGTGAAAAAGGTTTTAATTTGAGATAATGTTCTCAAAACCACAGCACTATGTTTCAAAATCATTTTTCCCTTAACAAATTTCCTGGCAGCTATGTGTCTGACTGAGAGAAGCTGAATGGAAAAGAGGCAAAAAGCACATGACATTTTTAACTGTGTGATGATCCCTTCTTCCCCCAGAACATCCTGAAATAAAAGACATAAATGCAGAGCACTTGGAGGTGTGTGCTTTTAATGATGAGTGCACAAGAACATCTGCCCTCAAATGTAGCCAGCAGGTGTTGGTGGACAAGGAAAGTATCCATAGTAATTAGGAACTATAGGAAGAGGCAGGCAGACTAATTAAGTTTTCTCAATGCTTCTCATTTAGCATATCTTAGGGATTTAAAATTAAAGATGTGCATAATTCAGACTGTTTTCAAGATTAAGATGTTTAAAACTTGCCCATTAGTTTTAGCTACGCAATGAAATCAGTTTCTTAGTTGAAGTCAGAAGCCTAAAATTGTTCAGACTAAGAAAACAAGCTGCTGCAGCAGGGGGTTCCTTGACACAATCAGCCAGTGATTCTCAAACTGCAGCACAGCAAGAGAGTGAGAGCTGCTCTGTCAGACTCGATCTGTTCCATGTTTTCAGTGGTTCCAAGCTCAAGGGTAATGGTGGCTGGAGAACTAATACCAATTTCCACTGGCAGTGGCAATTCTGTGAAAATGGCTTAAGAACTTCCCCAGTCCTTCTGCATGGGGAAAAACCCCACCAAGAACAAATCAAGGCTTTGCCAAAATGAGGGACTTTGGCTGTTAGTGACCATCTATTTCTGCAACCTTTGAAGAGARACAACAAAATGAGAATGCACCATGGCTTGCTTGAAACCAGCACAGACTGTGTGAGTGCACAGAGCAGCACAGAGACTGTGCCTCTTTCTCCAGCAGCTGCTACAAATGCAGGAACCTGGGTCAGGCTGCAAGAAGCACCAGTCGATGCTTGAGTGGAGTAAAAATACAAATGCCCAGCTTTCAGCAGTATTTATCTACAGACTTCTTTCAGTGGCACCTGTAGCACATACCCCAGMCCTTAATTCTGTTCTGCAGCATGAAAGAAAAGACAATTGCTTAACMATTGTTGGAGTTTTATWAAAWTATTTTWAAAAATCTGTTTCAAACYCAYACARCTTATCTCAGAGTCTGTGWAATTTGGAAATGARGGGCTGCTGCTGCAATGTCTTACCTGCCCACAGATTCAGTTAGCATTTTTAAAGCACAGAACAGAAATAATACACAAGGAGTCAATAACAGTAATTGGTATAATTAATACTTCYTGCTTATCTCTGGCTCAAATMTGAAAATYRGCTAAAAKATGCTTTTGTTTGAGGGTAGTTATYCTAGAAAGCTAAAAGTCCAGGAYACYCCACAGCTCTACCTCTGCCACTTCACTTTCCCTCTTACCCTTTTCCTTTCCCATCTACCATATTCCACCTTTCAGCTTAAGCCACGCGGAAGCCGCAGGCACCTGGCTGCAGGACCAGAGCAYTGGGTTTATATAATAAAAAGGCTGAAAGGAAAGACTTCATCATAATTCACATGTAATACTTTAACTAACTCATCTAACACTTAAACTCACTGAACATTYCTGCATCTATTGACTCTAACATCCATTGTCACTGGGTTACCCAGRTTATTTAGCTTTATTTAGACTATATGCAGACTAGCACTACACAGAACAGAAAAACAGATGGAATGGGGAAAGCCCCAAAGATTCAGCCAGCTTGTTTCCCTCTCTCTGGTTGCAGCCAATGTAGTGAGAAAAAATGGGAGAAAAGGGTGTCATCCTTCAGCACACCCATCCAGCCATTAACAGACTAAGGACTTTCTGAGTAGGAGCTTGCCTTCATATCACTGTGTTGGACAGCCTTTGCTGGACCTTTCTCCCATGCAGTATTCCATCCTCATTAAATTTATGTTTGATCTTGGTCTTCTGATGTTGATTTCCCCCATTCAGTTATATGTTGTCCAGAGAAGTGTGTCTTAAGGCTGTCCAGTGCTGATTCTCTGATCCTCTGGTTATATTGCAAAAGGTGAATTGTTATTCTCTATCATATAATAGTGTTGTTTATATATCTCTCTTATGTACTTTTCATTTTTCTTTCCAGAGATTATAATAGTTTAGTTGGTGGCTTCTGCCTTAAATCATGAARGCATCAACATGATAAAACCTGGATCTAGACTGGCTCCTGTCTGCATCAAAGTCCAGAGAGAAGCTTGTACAGGATAAAGATTGGTTTCCTTTGATTAAACTGATAATTTGTAAACCATATTATCTTGCTGAAGAGATACATGATGCAAAAACTGCAGCTTCCTGGAATCCATAAGAGAGAGGCAGACTATGAAAGGCAGAGCTAGGGAGACGTGGGATTTCCTTTTTGTAGCAAATGACACAATTCTRCTTTTCTCTCTTCCCAACCCAAATGAAAATAAAAGATACCCAAAACTTATCTCATAAAGTCAGCCAGAACAAAGACTCCAATCATGTGTATTTTCTCATCTCAACACAAACATGAAATAAAAATCTTGTTTACATAGATGAACACATCTCAAAATATCTTTCTCTTAACAAAAAATGTTAATGTACTGTCAGAAGCTACTTCTGCAATGCATTCTATCCGTGAAGAAGGAACAATGCCTTTAATACCAGGCACCAAAGCACTGTGATCTCCAGATGTGACCAGAATACAGCATGGTCCAGCACCTCAGTGTACATAATGGCTCCCTTTGAACTAGCTTTCTGATACTATAAAACATGTATAAATATTCAAAGTTATGTTAATCACTAAGGACACCAGAAGAGAAAAAGGAAATGATGTACATTGCAAGGTTTATCCAAACTGCATGAAAAATGTACTCAGAGAGCAAAAAATGGAAGGATCTTTAGTCTGGGGCACCATATAGGTCTGAGACTATTTGGTATTTTCATTACAGACCAAAATGATGGAGCAGAGTTTTCCTACACTATGAGATGACACAAACCAGGGACATTCAGCAGGGACACTGAGAGCATGATGAAAATTTGTTAAGCAATGCTCACCAATGAGATACTTGAAAAGACAACACAAGGTGATAATCAGTAGGGGCAAGGGCAAACTGCTGCACCAAGGAAGGAAAAAATTAACAAAAACCTGCTGCAAGAGGAAAGAAGTAACCATGTCTTTGGGTTCAAAATGAAAAGAAATGAGAGTTACAGCACTGAAATTGCACATGGAATAGATTAGAGAGAAAAACTTCCCTAAGCTCTAAGAACAGCACTGGGACAGACAAGCTGGTCTACAACATTTCCATTACAGTAAGTCTTCAAGACCAGCTTAAACAAATATGAAAGAAATGACAGAGACATTGGCAAGACCATGCCAGAATGAAGGATATTCAGAGATTCTCTAAAAACCTCCTTGCCAGCTCTGTGGTTCTTTGAAATTTCATCTGTTTGTGTGGCCTTCTGAAATAGCTGCTGGACAGACTACAGATCTTTTTCTGCTGCTTGGCTTGACCCATGGCTCCAGCCAAGTTTGGCCTGCGAGGCAGAGGAAAATTCAGAATCACTATTCTGAGTGAACCCTGAAAAGAGCAAGTAGACACCAAACTTCTGGAGCAATCTTATTTCATTTTACAAACAACAGCTTTACATCAGAAAAAATYCCCACTCCTAAATGTTTCACATAAACTGCAATGTGTATATGTGTGGAAAACAGTGCTAGAAGTCATTCCTCTACCAGTTACCCACTTAAGGAATGTAAGGCAAAAAATTCTTTAAAATCTCTTCTGTAACTTCACTGGTGRTGGGTTTGGTTTTTGTTTCTTCACATCTTTCTGCTCAGAAAATGGACAACTCAGCACTGTTCTTTCTGAGCTGGCTCCCTTCAACTCCCATTGTGCTTGAGTTGGCACTGTGGGTTTGGATTTGGAGGGAAATGGGCAGGCAATCCAGACAATCTTTGTTTATCTAAAACCATCTTGCTTTAGTATTCTTCATAATAACCTTTGTCCTCAGAGAATTTAAGTTTTTCTGTCCCATATCTCTAATTAACAACTCTAAGTAGTTTTCAGTGTTTTTCAGGAGGTGAGGTGTTTGTACACATCCTCAAAGGAATTCGGGATAGATATAAAATGCCAATATTCTAAATCCCCATGTCTTTGCTTGYAGGATAGAGTATCAACCTGTTGGGAAATCAAGCTGCTCGACCTCTTTCTCCTCCATAATGCCACATTATGGTTTTCAACTGCTTCCAATTTTAAGTCCACATTTTCTAACACATGGATTATCCCAACTGACAGCAACTGGACAATCAAGTCCACTGACAACAAACTTGTTCTCTTAGTAGGAGATGAGTTTGTACATTTTTAGGAGTAATCCACAATTCCTCAGGATTCTGGAGAGCAGAGTCTGAAAATCCCTTGCTTTCAGCTATTTATTTACTTCAGCTTTCTTTAAAAACAGCAGCAATAACTACAAAAATTCTCCTGTCCCAGGATGTCATTGCTTGGATTTAAGATAATTAATAGAACTGAACTGCTCTAAAATCCAGCTGCCATAGCTATGGAAAAGTGCCTATTTTCTTTGGTGGATTTCCAAGGTCCCACATGGCAATTGAGACAGAGCTCTGCCATGGGCACTGAAAACAGTTAAGAGCTGTGAACAGACTGGCCCTGATGTATAGTAAATCATAATTAGGTTTGCTGGCTCTTTGGATGGACAATTCCAATAAACTGCTTCTCTTGTTGATATTCTTGCTTTGTCCTTGCAAACAGATTTATTTATGTGCCCCTAAAATACAGAGGTAAGAAGATCATGCTTCCACTTAGGCTGCTCTTTTCTTTCCACTCACCTACAACGTTTGYTCAGGTGAAGCTATTCTTGTGCTCAATAGCTGCAAGGTCTGATGATTGCATCAGATAGACCAGCTTAATTAGAAAGTTAATGACTCCTTCCTCTTTATTTATAGAGAAAAGGTAACTCATAAGCAACCCTCGGGTAACTGCTATTACTAGAAAAACTGAGGAAATATAAATTGTTCAGTGATGATGGAACATGATGCCAGAGACAGAACAGGAACCTTCTACCTTCTCTCTTGCATTCCTTGCAGCCCATGATCCTTTCTTGAGGATTTGCCAGTATAAAATATAAATATATATTCAGTTCCTTTTACACTTCAATGTTTTTCTGTGGTCCATTCCCTGGCTGAATTGACTGAGATTGTTGCATGAAAACATATATAATATCACTGGAAAGGGATTTCTGGGGGAAAAAAATGGTATTCAATAAAATCTGCTCTTCAGAAATTCAGTAGCACTATAGACCCAAAGTGCAGAATGAGTTTKGAAGACAAACATTTAGAGGGGATCCCATTCTGTGGTTTATAAATGTTAACAATGTCCTGGAGAGGCTGCCACTGAAATAATTTGGAACTTGCTCCTTTGAGGAAGATATCGTTATAAATTATTTCTAAGCTTAGTATTTGTTCAGTTTGAACTACTATCAAAAGCATTCTTCAAAAGCCTCAGACATTTACACCTAAAATGTCACCTGCARATGAAAGTGTGTTGTGTTTGCTCCTTCAGGAAGGAACAACTTTTCTGAWTATTATCTGAAACACTGTCACTAAAAAGTTTTCTGATCCTGAATCAAAATCATAYTCGGTTCAAGTCTCCAGTGTGCCCTGCACAGTCAGCTGAGATGTTTCTACAGCCTCCTTTCCATGTAAAACTTCCAAAACTTTGGGGTGAAAACTGCTGTTGAAGTGCTATATTTTTTGCTATATTAACTATAATAAGCAATGAAAGAATATCAAGGAAGTAATTGCTTTAGTTTAAACTTAAAATTAACTCTCAGGTCTCTGCCTGGCAGCAGAATTGGAAAGGCAGGGGAAGAGGTACTGCTCATGGTATAGGAAAATGAAGTTGGGGATTGTTTAACTAAACAGGGCAAATTAAAATTAATGGTACTGGATGGTTTGCATGGGGGAGCTGGCCAATACCATTGAGAATCTGCTTTCTATCATCTGGGAAAGTTGTGGCAATTAGRGGAAGACCCCAATGATTGAAAAAAGKCAAATRTTATGCCYGTTGTAAAATYWAAAGCAGCAGGATCCAGAAGYRTRTCCAGAGGAGGCCACTAAATTGAYTGGAGGGATGGAGCACCTCTCCTGTAAGGAATRCTGAAAGAATTGGGATTGTTCAGCCTGGAAAAGAAAAACCTTTGGSGTGACCTAATTGTGGCCTTCCAGTAYCTGAAGGTAGCCTACAAGAAAGATGRGGTGGGACTTYTTACTAGAGCCTRYAGTGACAGGAYAAGGGGGAATAGACTTAAACTCAGAGTACATTTAGTTTATGTGTTAGGAAATTCTTTACTAGAGGGTGCTGAGGCAYGGGCACAGGCTGCCCAGAGGAGTTGTGGRTGYCCCAWCYCTGGAAGTGTTCAAGGCCAGGCTGGATGGRRYTCTGAGCAGCCTGGCCTGGTGAAAATAGTCCCTGACCACAGCATAAGGCTTGGAACTAGATGATCTTTAAGATCCCTTCCAACRTAAACCATTCKATRAWTCTATGATGATTCTATGAAGTATAAACTAGAAAAACTCAGTCCCCAGGAAAATTATGGACTGGAGGGGTTGAATAAAAGTGGGTGGAAGACTGCCTGGACAGCTGGGCTTAAAAGGTCACCATCAACCACTTGAGGTGTAAATATTGTCTGGTTATGAGCGGTGTGAACCCCAGGGGTCACTCCAGGTCAGCACCCTTTGCATCTTTAGATAACAGGGGTGGCCTGTGTCTTCATAAAATTTGTGGAAGAAGCAKTTGCACATGCTGGAARGCAGAGCTGCTGTTCAGAGAGCCCAACATCTGGAAGTGGCCTGACATGGACTTCAGAAAATTCAGCAAAGACAAAACCGAAGTCCTGTGTTGGAACAGGACAACCCACGGTAATGGGTGGGAGGTGCCCCAGCAGTTCAGAACAGGAGCTGCTGTGCAAGAGGCACCACAAAACCTCGTGGCAATGAGATAATGTAGGAGCCTCTCTGGCAGTGGGGCAGCCAACGGGTCCAAGGAAATGATGTTTCTAAATATTACATCTTTTGTAACTCCAGAACAAGAAAGGTGTGAACAAACTGGCCAGGGGATTCAAAATCCTCATAGCTGGATGATCAGCTTGTTCTCATCATGCTTTTTCATTCCAATATAGCAGTTACATCAGCTGTGTTCTGCTGCAATTTTAAACTTGACTMCAAACCAACGGAAACTCTAAATAGTTGAGGATGCAGAGAACCCTGAAGAATCCTATTAGAAACACCCAGCATATGACTTCATATAGGAAAGCACTTGGAGAGCTGCAAGCCAGACCTTAATACATTTAACCTCTGTCCCTCCCATCAAGAGCAGTTTACACGTGATCTTTCAGGAATGCTACTGAGTGCTTTATTTTTATTCAGTTTTTAATACTGATGCCATTCCAGTTTGTTTTCCAGGAATGAAATCCATGAATCCACAAATATTTCTGCTGCTGTTCCTAACAACCATTCTAGATCACCACACATTTGGTGAGAAATCTCACAACATTTCCACACTGTCAATGTGTCTTATTTTTCACACAGTCAAAATTTCTAAAGGTAAAAAAATAAATTAATTTTTGAGATAATCTTATTTTACTTCCTCCCTTTTCCATTGGCAAACATCTCCAAATTTCTTAGAGAACTCTGATTAAACATTTTTTAATTATTATTTTTTCTTTCTGTTTACTTYATTATTTGCAAAAGCTTCACTGAAGCCAGGGACAGTTCTAGGAATAAGGCTTGACAAACTTATACTTCTGAAATGCCTATTTAAAATGTTAACACTGAGTTAATGTAGAACACTTGTTTTTTTAGGATCAACAAATGGCAAATACTTCCATCTGAAAAGGAGTACTCCCACCCACAGAAACAGAATTCAACTCTCCTAAGCAGCAAACAACAGAGAATTAAGATGTCTCTCMGAGGCGCAGCCAGAATAAAAACAACCACACCCCAAATCCGAATGAGATCCTCAGTCAGCTATTTCCAATGTTTCTTTTCTGAGACAGAGTTTCTTCTGCTACTAAAAAGCTGAGTTGCAGAAGCAGATTCATTGATGGTTTTTGAGATGTTCAGGAATTGCACATGCTTACTGGAAGAACCTATTTAGTAACAGGATCACTTATGCCAATCCACCTCATGTAAGTTTTTGAAGAGCAAGCATCTAAAAGGAAACAAAGCAGAAGATTCAAAGAAAGAAGAGTGACAAAATTAGACAACTCCACTAGCCAAAAAGTGCAAGAAACATTAGAATTTATGATTTTAAACTCCTTGATTTAAATTTTCTAGATYAATAAGCTTCTATAATAYTARWACAGGGTTGAAAGGACTGGAAGAGTTTTACTTCTTCTAGGATCCTAAAACCCAATCAGAATGTCAGTGTTTCCAACTAATTTATTGTAATATTAATATTAGACTATTTTTAAGCTGTCTTATCTACATTTATTGAAAAACAGATTTAAGAGCTATGGAATACCAGCTACTTAACCCGTGTGCTATAATCCTTCACTTGTGACCACCAAGAAAACTTTGAGAAATAAACTGCATCACAAATACTGAAGAAAAGAGAATACCTAGAAATAAAATAAGAAATTCAACAATGTGTTTAGAAGTTCAGCAAAGTATGATAGAGTTTTGCAAACATTTTTGGTTTCACGGTTCAAATTTCCTCTGGGATCGGCAAGTTAATAATAGTTCTATTTTTGTARCTGTAATTAGGATTATCTAAATGTTGAACAAATGAAAGACAAGAGCTTATGACGTTCAAAATTCCAGTCCGAAATGGGTGAGACTTAAATTCGAAAGAAGCGTTTCTTTATGGAAAATGCTTGCAATACTTACTGGCAGATTTACAGATATTTTAAAGCCAGGAAAACCCATTACCATCACACGTTCTGGGTAACACACAGCAAAGAACTTCACCTTGTATCTACTGCCTCAAGCCCCTCCCTCCTGCTTGAATTACCCTTTACTTTTTGGAGTATACCAAAGTCTTGCTTTACACACTCAAAATGACAGAGAATTCACCAAGTTTGCAAGGTGTTTCTACAACTCACTAACCCTACTGGAAGAAGGAGTTTGCTTTCATCCACTTTGAGTTTGTTTAAACTCAAACACACTGAATTGCTAATGAGAAATACAGAGTACAAAAGCCCTCTTAAAACTACCAGGAAAAATTGCATTCAGGCAGCGTGCCTAATTGCCCAACCCCATCCCTCTCTCCAACGGTGCTATTCCAGATGCGTATTTGCATGGTCTGTGTCTAGTCTATACAAAACAAAAAATCCTTAGCAAATCTGATGTTTCCTGTTAATTATTAGAAGTAGACAATACTCCATTGTGCCAAAACAAGACCAGCCTAAGCAGAACAAAGGTGAAAAGAATTGTATGTAAAGTATCATCAAATTTGTCTGGCGGTCTAATAGCACAACCTATAAGAAAACATACCATAAGTTACAGACTATTCCTTTCATTAAATGATTAGTCTCAAAGACTTTATTAACTTTATTAAAGAGAGAGAAGGTCATATGAAAGGCTAATACAACTGAGATACTATGTTTAACTGTGAGCTTTTAACATATCCACCTYCATAAAAAGTTGTAGCATATTAAATTTATTTAATTACTCTAGAGTAATTTCTAATTTTAAAARCTCATTTTATTGGAACAATGATAAATTAGAGAATAGATGAATTATTTTACAGATTAATACACACAGTTCTTTCTGCAATCAAGATTTTAAATGGGTCTAATAGCCTTAGCACTTACAGTAGGTTTGTAAAGTGCCAAGCAATTATAATTGTTCTCTTAGCATACTGGTTTAATTTAAAACCACCCAAGTTGTGAAAGATTTGGCCTTTGCAGTGGAACACACTCATTCACTGTATTTTCTTTATGAATTGTACGATATTTAAAAGGAAAGGAATGACCTGGAAGAAGCAATACAATATTGCTAATTATCAGTCAACAATGCTGGTATATCTCAGACTTATTGAAATCAAGATGGAGGCAAGGCATACATGTACACCATAAACCCTTTACCCCTCATTTCCACAAAAAAAAAAAAAAAAWAAAAAAAAAAAAAAATCAGGCCAACAATAGCTGGTGTTGGCACTACTCAACATAGAGCAGTGGGAACTCAGCAAGTATAAAAATGTAGCACCTGTGGAGACCTAACACTACCTAAGTACTTCTAATACTATCCATAAAGCTTAGTTCTGTGAGTATCGTTCAGGAGTTTTGTCCAACTTTTTGCTTCATGAGGAGACATTTGCCTTGAATTTGTCACTCTGTTGAATAACTGGAGCCCTACATGTGGTTTCCTGTGCTAACCATCTCAAATCACAAGTGATGGAAATGCTMCACAGCAAAGTGAAGAAGTTCAGTTTAATGTCTACTTTTAAGGGAAGTTTTTTCCTTCCCTCATCTTTTGGGAAGGTTTTTGTCAAGGGCAACACCCCTTACCCCTGCAGAATCAAGTCCAAGGCTTTTCAGCACTGGTTTGTGAAGCTGTAGACTCTATCTCTGATATTTCTTCTGGCTTTATTCTTTTGAAAATAAAAAGAAGCTTAGAAGCTGGACCCAAAGGGCATGCCCAAGACTGTGGGCAGTACAAAAACAGGCAGTCTGAGGGGCAGCGTTTCAAGCACCAAGACAGAGTATCACTTCCAACGAATGACACAGCCAAGCGTGAAMAGAAGTTACTCCTTTATAATTTGGGAAAGAGGGTTTAGTCACTTCATGTCCATCTGGTAACCTCAAGTCAGGGAGTTTTCCTGTTCCTGCTTTCTCAGACATGCCCCTGGCTGACAGGAGCAGAGGAGTCGGCTTGGTACCAGTGTGCAGCAGGCTTGCACTTGAGTCTGGTGCTACAGGGGTGATGGGGACAATGATAAGAGAGGGCAGCATGCTCCAGAGAAGGGTAGATTTAACWTCTTACATAATAAAAAAGGAAATAATCCGTGTCAAAATCCGATGACTCGGGCCAAAATAGTGCATATTTTAGATGAAGGTAATAAAAAAGCACCATGAAAATATAAAAATGAGAGAAATAATATATTATTTGTTTGATACATCTGAATGACTAATAGATTGGGTTAGCAATGAATTTTTGATTTCTGAAAAACATTAAAATTAGATGAACTACTGGTTTGTTAATTTTTAGAAGAGCAATTCTCCCTTTTATGCAATGGAACAAAAAATGAGTCACTGCAGAGACAAAGAAACACAAACAACCATCAAGGTTCAAAGTGACATTGTAAAAGGATTTTCACCTTTAGGCCACTGCTGATTTTTAAAAGGGGAATTGAAACATGCCTTTGGGGAATTGTTTGATGTCCTAGGTCAGCTTGATCTCAAACACGGCTCAGTTCCTAAGAGACAAGTGCTTCTATCATCAGCGCTGCAGCAGCAGATAACCACCCTGACAAGCAGAAAGGAGCACCCTTGAACCWGCTTTCCTGGAAATAATGTGTCACAACAGCCATTCCTTTGCAAAATAGGAGAGGAGCTGTTTTCATCTCCCCAAACACCTAAAGCTGAGCTAACATTCATTGGATTCCATAATACAAACACAATTAATTTCCCCATCTCAGATTCTGAAGGCTTGCAGAGAAGGCAGATCCAGACCCAGGACTGTTACCTTAGGAACTGTTCTAAATCACATTCAAAGCATCATCAAGTACCTGTGATCATCAGATACCTCACTTTTTCAACAAGAATACCCTAGCACTGGTTTAGCAGGTTGCTTAATGATTTTTTAACCCTTTCAGACACTGAAGAAACCTGCTGTGAAAAAGTATGTTAACAAACCAAATAAATAAACCCAACCAACCTATACTGGCAAATTTTTGCCAAACTTAATTTGGGATTTAGTTTGCAAAAGAACAGCTTTATGTGCCACAGTCTGAATAAGTCCCTAATGAAAAAAAAAATGAACCCTTAAGAAAGATAATTGCATAATTATTAAAGGATAATTGCATAATTATTAAAGGAGTAGTCTTAGAATCAATGGTCACCTCAAACTGTAAAACCACATCATAAAACACAATATCACAAACCTCCCCCTTTCATTTGATTTATGCTTCACTGAAAAAGCAAAACAAATGTTATACAAATATTTTCAGTAGCTGAAAACTGGCTATCAGTACAAAAACACGGCTTCAGACATTCCTCACTGCTGGGCTGAACTGTTCTCAAAACAATCCAATGTAAAGGCCACTGACAGAAATATTTCTAATATTCTCCAGTCACAAAGCACCAGAGTGCTGYGTTTGGTGCAGATCACCTTGCTTGTGCTTTAGAGGTATTATTTAATCTTCAGTCTATGGTTTGCAAAGGACTCTGAACTCCTGTGGCTTTTCTCATCCTAAAATCTCAGAATAATCACTGCTGTTTAGTTGCACATGTATTCAACCAACATTAAAAATAACGTTTCATTGCATGTCCATTAAACATGAACATGCTGGAAATAGCAGAGATTAAGAAGTCACAGTCTCTTTGCCTGCCTCAGCCATGAACAGCTCTGATAAATGCACACAATGTTGCCCTCTGTGGATCTTTCAGACCAAATGGAGCAGRAGGAGCAGAATATTAATACCATCTAAAAAGATGAATCCCAGAATCTCTTTCACACTGAAAAGGAGAAAAATTCTGGAGAAATTATGTCAGAAATTTTTTATTGTTCAAGAAGTACACCGTATTTCCCTTCACTGTTGCAGAAAAAAAGCCACCAAGAATATTTTCAAGAAAATATTAAAATAAAATTGATGAAGTGTCAACACTTGGCTGCTTGTTGAAATTGGACAAAATTATAAAAGCTGTTACAGAGTGTTCAATTTGTTTCAATGTCATTATACACCATAAAGGCTCATTCAAGCAGGGAGAATACTGCAGACAAGGCATGAAGATTWGAAGATGTCTTAGACTTCTCCCTGGAACAGTATAAAATACAATCTAAAGCAGTTGAAATTCTTTTAGTGGAGCTAATTTCTTCTCACTGGGGCTTGATGAAGAAAAGGAGAATCAGTGTTCCTTTATGCTGCAAGAACACTTTGCTATTTGCTTAACGGGAAGTTAAATGAACCAAAGCCTCAGACAGGAAAAAAMCCCTACACCATCAATTAATGTGACAAATTCTTAATAGCAAAGCAAATCTGATTTATTTAAAAACTGAGGTCTTGGTTCTGATGTGTTCATATTTCCCCAAGGYTGAGCTTAGTTTATATTTGTCATAGTTTATGCATTCTGAGGAGTACAGCTGTCCATGGGAGAGGKTTTTTTGCTGTGCTGCTCCTGCTGAGTAGCCCCATGACTGATCAAGAGGACCAAGCTGTAGCTGCTTGTGCTCCAGGTGCACCACAGCTGAASAGAAGTGGTGTGCAAGAGCTCAATTCCCACTGGCATCACAAGCACCACTCACATTATCAACTGAAACAAGGCATTTGAATGTTAACTTTCCTCTCTTTTCCTTAAGCTGTCACATTCAGATGGGAAGCACGGTGCAAGTCCCTGAGGACCATCTGGAATGCTCCCAGCACCTTACCTGGGAAATAATTCCGACACCCTTGCATTTTCTGAACACAGGCTGAGTGGTGAGTTCTTACATTCCAGCTACAACACAGACATGTTGGTCTGAAATTCTGGACCAGGCATCTTTCCACAGGCACTTCCAGGCTGTGGAGGATGATGCACAGCCACAGCCTCTYGGCAGTGCTTACAGTCTCTCAAATCAACCCGGCACATCACTGTCACAGCTGCATGAACAGATTCCACTTCAGCCAGAAAGCAGGACAGCAGCTGAAGATGAATCCCTAGCTGTTTAATAATATCCATTGATCCATACTTGTTGCCCAGCATAGATATTTTGATTTGAAAATTAGACATCCATACATTTATCGAAGCAGTCAACTTTATGGTATCTCTGTACACCCTAAGTGAGTGAGAAGCAAAGGCTTGTGACTATAAATAAGAATAATATAGTCCATGATTCAYGGTCTTCCACAAGGTAAAAAACAAGGCAGTTAATAAAATATTAAAAGATTCTAAGCATATAGTAGCAAGTAGTAAAACTAGCATGAGAAATGGGCCAGCCTACTKCAGTCATAAAACACAGGAGAAAAAGAACCTTAAAATTTAAAACTGATCATAATTTTTTTAATATCACTGTTACAAAACTTTTCTTTCTGCTATTATTCAACCGGAAATTCACTAAGGCTTCACCCAGGCAGGGCTCCAGTTGGGACTCTTGTGCTCTGAAAGCCTCTGTGCTAGTGT
The DNA here is from genome assembly GCF_030028575.1 of Malurus melanocephalus. Classification (NCBI taxonomy): domain Eukaryota; kingdom Metazoa; phylum Chordata; class Aves; order Passeriformes; family Maluridae; genus Malurus; species Malurus melanocephalus. Next base: position 689,274 of record NW_026623294.1, on the reverse strand, counting down.
GGGGTCTCCTGCATGGGGGGGCTGCCAGTGGTAGATCTCTCTTACAGCTTACAAGCTGCTTTGCCAACAAGCTGCTCCTCACTTGGAGCCAGATACAATCCTGCAAACAAACCCCTAAACTACTTCAAACTTTTCAGAATTTTACCCCTTTATCACACCTTAATGGCTCATAACATTTTAAATGTCACATCTCAAAAAACATAGTTTCCCCAGCATATAAAACAGAGAGAAAAAGCCTGAATTTARAAGGAAAATTAATAATAATTTAAAAAAATTATTCTGCATTGSAGAATTCCCCTCTGTCTTGGTTTACTATTTATAAACCACCAATCTGGGATTAATTATTATAAATCCTTAAAGCCGAAAAGAAGATTTTAGGCATTTTATTCTACGTATAATCTATATCATTATTAAACTGCAGTTCAAATGCACTTTATGTCCTATTTCTGCTGGTCACCTTTTAACATTTATGCATTTTACTTTAGAAAATTTTACTCCCTGGCAGAAAGCATTTTTTTACATTCAATAGATGAGCCCACTGGCTCAGCTCAGTGGGAGCAGTGTCCCCTGGAGCCACTGGGGACACTCACCAGGCACCCCGTCTCTCATCCAGTAGGCGATGTCAGTTCCATCCGCGTTGTTGTAAACATCCGTAGCATTGATGGGCTGCAGCAGAGTCATGATCTCTTTCACGATGTCCCGGGCTTCAGCACTGCCAGAAAAACCCAGACCAGATGGCTTGAAGGTGCCCTCATCAGACTCCATAACGATGTCAAAGTTGGAGATATTTTCCTAAATGTGTAAGGAAAGAAAGTATTGTGCTGTGATWGTCATTTTATCTGGCATCATAGGCTGGATTCTAGGTGTGACCATACCACAACAAATTTGTTTAAATAGCAGAAAGACACTTCCTGTGAAAATGTGTACATAATCATAAATGAAGGGACCTATCTTTGCATGAGAAAATGCTGAAACAGTTCAAATTACGTTCTGAGGCACCAGTATTCTATAGGAGCCATAACATGACTGGTTGTCCAATCCTGCTGTCTCCAAATACTTGATTCAAGACTTCTGAAGTGCCCCCCAGAAAGGTAAGCCATCATATTGCAGTTTTTATTTGCAGCTCTCCCTTTCTTCTCGCACCTGAGACTGAAATTCTGTTGCAGTGGAGAGGGTGCACAGTCCTGTGGCTTTAAAATTAAAGGCATTCAAAGCCTTCATAGACTGGAAAGGACATTCCATTAAAAAAGCCAGCTGCTGCTTGTTCAGAAACGCATTATTTTCAGTATRCCATATAGTCAACTCTGATATCCATTGGAGGATTGAAATGCCAAGGTTTTCCACTGGACCTGAAGGAATAATATATAATTTAAGGAAAATTGGTGCTTCCAAGGTAAATCCTCACCATGAGGAAACATGAAAGGTAAGATTTTGTGTACAAATAGCATAAAAACATTTGCTTTCAGTGTGTACTTGGAAGTATCTTTTTAGCTAAAAGAACAAAAATTAGCAATTTATTTGCTTACTATATTTGCTTAGATTGCTCAKTTACAGGAGGACTTTTGCCCATTTTTAGAGCAACTGAAATGAGGAGAAGCAATAAGGCCAGGGAAAGAGACTGTTCAGGGCAGTTAAGTGTGGAGAAGAGTGAACATGGCAACAATGCGGATACCTAAAAGACATCTCACTTATCACTCAGAACAACAGAATCCATAAGTTCAAAAACCTAATAAACTGCTAGTATTGCAGAATTGCTGTACTCTTGAGTTGTGTTTTCTCACATAAATGTTTGCGTGTGTTTTTAATATGAAATTGAGTAAACAACCACCCACAATACATTACACCATGTTGTTGTTCTGTAAGAAAACTGTTCAGTTCTGAGAATGTGCTGGAGAGGCACAAAAACAAGACACCATAGGGAGAGAAACTGACTTCACTGGGGAACAAAAAAGTAACATGTCATAGCTACTTGAAGTACCATGTGTTTTTGAGAAAGCTTTTTCCCTGTTTGGTCCACTAGAAGATAGGATTACTTATAAAACTACTCACCAAGGAATTTGAAAGTTGCAGTCTTAAAAAAAGTTAGATGGGTTTCCCCATTCCTACTTTTGTTCATGCTATATTGGCATTTCAAGTTACACAGAAAGAAACTCGTGCTGGAAAATGTGCCTAAAATATACTGCTCAAAAATAGTGAAGATGCTTTGTCATCAATGGCCATCTCTGATGCAGGAATAACTGCCACTGACAAAGTGGGGTGAGACCATACACTGCCCCTTGGCTAATTCAAGGGAACAGAAAACAAACCAGAAAGATTTTAAAAAATAACTGCAGGCTCAGCTGTTTCCTTCCGTCATTCTCCTAGTGAATGTACCATTTAAATAAGCATTTCAAGCTCAGTATGTAATTTTTTTTTCAGAAAGTAATCTCATTTGCTGCATCTTGATACTGTGCCACTTCTCTTGGTATGTACCAGAAAATTAAAACTTGTTTGTATAACCTGCTGCCTAATTCCCAGAACATCAAAATAAGACTTTTATCTTTTACCTTCTTATGACTTGGTCACAGARGAGGTCACCTCTCTTTATCTTTAGCTCTTCAACTGAATCTTTAAATGAACATTACAATAAATACTGCATGGGAAAATTTGCTTTCTATAGCTTTCTGTTTTCATTGAATACACAATTAGGCACAATCCTTGCCAGTACTTAGCCTATTTTTAATTTTTTAATTTTAATTCCTATTATTTCTGTTTTCTCTATAAACAAACTATTTTTATTTCTGCTAAGCAAAACTAAAAATATAAGTACTTGTTATCTCTAAGGCAAAACCCTGATAACATGAAATCACAGAATCACAGAATGGATAAGGCTGAAAGACCRCAGTAAGTCATCTGGCCCAACCTCCTTGCTCAAGCAGGGTCATCCCAGAGCACATGGCACAGGATTGCGTCCAGATAGTTCTCGAATATTTCCAGTGAGGGAGACTCCACACCTTCTCTGGGCAACCTGTTCCAGAGCACCCACACAAGTAAACAAGTTCTTCCTCATATTCAGGTRAAATTTCCTGTGCATCAATTTTCCTGTTGCCTCTTGCCCTCCCTTCAGATACTGACAGACATTGATGAGGTCCTCTCTCAGTCATGTCTTCTCATCACCTTTTTCACCCTCTGTTGAACCTGCTCCAGGAGCTCCACATCTCTCATGTGCTGAGGAGCCCAGAACTGGACACAGCACTCCAAGTGAGGCCTCACTGGAGCTGAGTAGAGGGACAGGATCAACTCGCTCAACCTGCTGGCAATRCTCTTCCTAGTGCACCCCAGGATAYCTTYGGCATTTTTGGCCACAAGGACACAGTGCCAGCTCATKKACAGCTTGTTGWCCCCCAGGACCKTCTCCATGGAGCTGTTTTCCAGCAGGTCAGCCCCATCCTGTGCTGGTGCCTGGGGTTTTTCCCCACCAGATGCAGGACCCTGCASTGCCTTTGTTGAATTTCAGAAGGTTCTTCTCTGCCCATCTCTCCAGCCTGTCCAGGTCCTTCTGAAGGGCTGCACAGCCCTCTGGGCTATCAGCCACTCCTCCCAGCTTWGTGTCAGTGGATCTCCTGAGGAGGCATCTGCCCCTTCATCCAAGTTATTGATGAAAAGTTAAACAACACTGGGCCCAGTATGGAACCCTGAGAGACACCACCAGTGACAGGCCCCCAACAAGACCCTGTGCCACTGATTACAACCCTTTGGGATCTGTTGTTTAGCYAATAATTACAATAAACTCTTTCCAATTAAGAAAACAAGCCATTGTAATATGTATGACTGGTATTTTTTTTTGGTAGGAAACATGTTCCTTCTAGGATAGACACTGGCAATCCCAAGCAGGTGTACTCTACAGTAGCYACTTATTCAGTCAAAATCCCAATTGTTAATTCTTAGCAGATGTTAAACTGGACTCCAACATCTCATGGCTGACCCATCGAGTCACTGATGGCAATCCCTCTTACCCAGCTACAGYAGGGACATACCTGAAAGTATAATGGAGGGAACAACTGTCCTAAAAGCCTTCAGTACTTTGGGGATATTTAAAATATTATTTTACTTGCCCAACAGCTCATTTACTGGTTTTCTTTTAAGTTCCACTGAGAAAAAGTACTACTTTACAGGAAAAATACTAAAGCCGGCAATGACAAAGCACCATCCTTGACTAATGGTTCATTTGTTCCAGTGATAAGGGACATCAGTTAATCCGACACTGTGTTTTCAGCTTTCTGTTATTGATTTACACTTAACTGTAAGAAACAACAGCACTTGTTTTCCAGTATTTGTCTCAGAGCAGTCAGGAAACAAGTGTAGCATGGCAACAACCGTGTTGTAGAACTCACAGGGAACTGATAGTCATCCCACTTGTAGCACTAAAAGGAGGTTTAAATCAGCACCCAGCATTGTTAGGYTGGCAACTAAGACTACGGGAAAGACAAAAAACCCACTGAAAACACCTAAGTGCATGTGACAGCTAGAAAAGGAAAAGTAAAAGGAAAAGAAATAACGTCCTCTAAGTATTTAATAATATATAAACATGATATTGTGTAATTTTGAGTTGCTGTTTAGTATGAAAATAATTTAATGAAGCAAAACAGCATAAATTGCAACTAGAGAAAAAATATAGCAGCTGTTAGGAAGCAGAGATGTTCCAGCATCAAGGCATAATAACCACCAGCCACAAGTGTGATCATACCATTTACTCTCTTTTTTCAAAGAAGACAGAGAAAATGGGGAACACTGTGAGTTATTCATTTTTGTAAATGATCCCATCATTATAAGAGAGAAAGCTACTGTATTGCTGAAGATTAGCACAATTTTTGCTGGATGACAAGGTATGAATAAGGCTCATCCTTTTGTTACACAGTAAAATATTCCTCTGCCACATCTTATGGAAAAGAAGTATGTAAAAAAGTCTACAGGTTTAACCATTTGTTCTGTGTGACAGTTACAAGTTCTGATCTCTGAGAAGTCAATGACAAAAGTCCCAGTAACTTCAACAGCCTGGAGCAATTTGGTCATTTACTTATTAGCATTTCACTCAGTGAAAACGTACTGCTGGCATGTTTTGCCTTGTACAATACTGTGACTGTTTCCTCTACGATGACTTGCCAGCACTCACAGAGGTGACCATTCAGTATTGTGAGTTTCCTGGGACGATAGACAAGAAAAAGCAGAGGGCTCTGAACATGGCAGCAGGCTAAGCCTAAAGTCTTGTCTTGGGAGTTTTTTTGTTGACAAAGGGGTATATCAAAGAGAAGTGCTCTCCCTGGAAAACGTTCTGCAACTTTAGCCCTTTTACTGCTCAAATACAAAGGTATCAAAAACAATGTCTTTCTTTCTATGGAAGGATTATTAAAAATTRTGGTTTACATCTTTCAACCAAAGATGATGTTTACTCTTTCAGTAAGAAAATGAGTATTTCTGCAACTTTCAACAAAAGGTAAGTGAAAACAAATTTGCAAYGCCTTAGAAATTATCACAGCACATACATAATTTTCTGCATCTTGCTCAGCTGGAAGGAGTTTGGTTAGAAGAAGACCAACTTTCTTACAATTGAACTTCCCAATGGACCAAGGACCTGTGGTTGGGTGAATTTTCCTGGAGCATGCACTGGAAGCAGCTGTTTCTACCAGACTGAAATGGCAGCTCTGCTATTCACAYGAGAGAAAGAGAGGAAAGATGTACAGACAGAAGTTTTTCTAACACTAGACATGTTTGAATTTTGTCCACATGGAATGAKGACTAGGCATCCAGGAGACACACTCTCATGACTGATTTGGGGTCTTCTATGCTTCAGGCAATATAAGGAAYACATCTGGGTTTGTGTTTTAGCAAAATCTTTCTCTACAGCTTTCACAAGGAAGCTGATTCCTTAATATTAAGAATTAGGAATTCTTACAGACCTAGAACTGGTGTAAAATATAATTCTGTAACTATGCTATCTTTATTGTGCTTGATATAATCAGTGATGCTTGATACGATCAGTGGTGCTACTGCCTGTTGTGATACCAGAGAATACAGTGCAATTACTTTCTCTCTGTGGTTTTGCAACTAAACATTTCACTCTTTATGCATTTTTTTGCCTTTGCAATGGAAGGAATAAACAGGACATCAGTGACCTAAAAAGGCAGCAGTAATTTTACATAATTTTTGATTACAGAGAATATTGCCTGAGGACAGTCAAAAGGCTAATGGTCAACACATTTTGCTGGGATAAAAGAACCCCCAACAAAGTCCTGGGTATGTTTGGTTCAAATCAGACACAGATTCACGTCTTACGTTTCACCAGAGTACTTGGTAACACAGGATATAAAGTTTTCAAAAAATTATGGTTTTGAGGAGCCCATATTTTCTGGGGAAGAATCATTTCATCCAAAAGTGACATGATGTTTTTTTCGATATTTGCTTCATAGAGAAAACAACTCATTAAGAAATCACAGTAGAAAACTCATGTGAGCATCAACAAAGAGTATTTAAACTAGTATGAAAGAAATGCCAGCATTTCACAAAGTTCTGTTTTCATGCAGATGCAGTCTGAGAAAAATATCAAATCTTGGTAATAGATGCAAAAAAAGAAACCATACTAAGCACTGATGATTGATTTTTTTCAAGTAGTTAAACCTATACTAAAAAGTTAAAACATTGCATGGCATTTGCACCATAAATTGAGGTAAGTACTGTAAATATGACTAAGATAGGAATAAAAMCATGCAGAAATATTTTGAGAATGTCTTCTGTAATGGGGTTTGAATTGAATCCATAACATATTTATGTCTCCAGCGACCACAACAGAATTATTAAAGTAAATTTGAATGTGGTCTAGGATCTCTTAGTCTTCATTAACAAAATGTATTTGCTTTCCCAAGAGATTTATGCAATACTTCTATTCCAAAATAAATAGTATCAGTCATTCATAGTCCCTTAATTCAGCTGGGTAAATAACTGTAACCTTGTCTCATGGTACACAGACCTTTCACAGAATCTAGTCCAAAACAATGAAAATGAGGACAGACACTTCATTACATATATGTCTTTCTCCCTTCATGAAGACAGTGTAAGAGTAAACACACAAAAAACTCAACCCTGGTTGAGGGCATTCAGATGTCATTGTTAAAGGTTGTAGTAAAATATTTTAGAATTTTTAGAATTCTGTTCCTTCAGTTCTTCCACTCAACTTTTGTAAGAAAGTAGTGTTGCAATGTTTCATGATTCTGGAGTTATTTACTGTATTGTCTGTGCATTAGAACCTTACTCAGCAAAGGGGTTGCACCACACTAAGCACTGGAAGAAGACTTCAGATAGCATCAAACTCCAAGCTCTGAAGTCTGATTTGCACTTAAATCCTTTAATTTCACTGCTCTTCATCAAGATAAGGAGCTTTAATGCCAAAGAAAATAAACCATTTCTCTAGTCTCAATAATTAAATAATTAAATCTAATTATTGGCTAACAGCTAAAAGCAGTGAGCACTTCAGCAGGTATCTCCTTTGGGAGCAAATGTGCTGGTAATTCCCCTGAGAGGCTTCTCACCCATGGTCAAAACCAAGCAGGTGCTTTGTGATGTCCTGGTGGGTGGCAGGTTGCACTATTGGAGGCACTGAAACTGCTGGAAGATACAGGGCTTTCAACCCTTGGAAATGGCTGAGAAAAATCATGCAAAACAAACAATGGATGAGGACCACGTGATGCTCTCCAGAAAAAGGTGATAAATGGAAAGCTCATTGTGTGAGTAATGTGTCTGAGCTTCACCTGACTGCAGCTGGGAAAATACGCTTTTCCTAAGCATGTATTAACTGGATGCCATCGGAAACAGGAGAGAGCACTAGACTGTCTAGAGCACTAGAGCTATTGATCAACACAATCTGGCAGCTCTTACATTCTCATAAAACTCTGAACAGCCAATATACCCTCTCACCAGCTTTAATAATCAGAAATKATAATACTGGGAACTAGAGAAAAACTTGAGTGTTATAAATAATGCTATTACACAGGGATGTGTATTAATTATTGGCACCATAATAAAACCACTATGCTGCTATCTCGGTTATTTCCACAGTAACTTATCCTCTTTTGAGCAGTGACAACCTACAATGATGGATGAGGAAGAAGGACCTGAACTGAAATTGAAAGAAATAAYAAATAAGTGACAAAAATAAGAGTCCAGTACTATATTGTCTTCATTTCTTTTCCCTTGCCACATTTCTACTGACATGAGGAGGTAATTTACAATGTCAAGGAAATCCATGTCTGCCTGTGCTGAATTACTGCATTCATATTTCTACTTGTTTGTAGCGAACGAAACTCGTAAGTCCAGCTACGTAGATGAGTCATACAGGCTGTCTTTCATTTAACAAGGCATCTTTAAATAGTGCTCTTATTTAACTTGTACTCATTACCATCAGCAAGCAATGCGTGTGCCATACTATCCTAATTGCCAGAAATTTGAGCAAGTAAATCATTAAAAGGTTAAGTTATTTTCCATGCTAAATTTAATGTACAGTATTAATCAACTTTATTACATTATTATGAGTAATGCAACGTCCTATAGTCAAATCAATTTATAATTATGCCAGATCACATGGCAGGGGGGAAACAAGAACAACAAACAACAGACGGATGTCATTTCTGCTTAAATTCTCCATGTAAATTACAAACTGTTAAGTCAGACGGGGCTTTCTTTGCAGAGCACAATATCCAGATGGAATCTCACCAGCAGAGCAAGAACTGAGACACGTATGTGTCTCAACTTTTTAAAAACCAAAGTAACCAAATATCTTGGAAACAACACCCAGACTGCTTTATATTTCCCTATTTGATCCTTAGCTCTACTTTTTGGTATTATTTCTGAATATAAATCTTTGAGACAACAGTGAAATTAAGCCATTTTGGCAAAAGATGAGACATGCATGAGACAACTTAATGTTTTGCTGACATCACAGCCATAGGATGGATCTTATTGTCCAGCATGGAAATCTACAGAGGTAGATCTTCAGCACATTTCTGATGAGTGGTATGCATTGGGCACAGAGCATCCTTCCAGCTCCTCCAAAAYGCTATTCTGTACATAAGAAGCATTTCTTTTACATGCTACTTATTCCAAAATATTTTATTCTAGTATACTCATGCTAAATAGAAGAGTACTGGTGGTAAATTCAGAGTCCTTAACACATACTAAACTGCAACCTGTCACCTCCCTGAAGCTTAGAAAGAAAGCTCTTGGGCACCTCTTCCAAAGAAATGACAGAGCTGAATTATCTCTATAATCTGGAGATACAAGGAGGTACAACATGGGTAGTTAAAATATACTTTTTAGCAATGTTAAACTAGTTAGTGGGAAATAATTGTCTATTCATCAATTAGCCAGAAAACTGCAACTGCCCTAAACCTGTTTCTGACAGCTCTATTGAGGATGCRAGCTGATCTCATTTGGTTCATCACAATGAATTTGATTCAAAGTGAGGTTTCCATTTATTTTTTCTGATAGGTTATTTAGCATTAAAAATGTGCTCCTAAAAACTGCTTGTAAGTYTGCTTCCATACTGTTACAGGGCAGGCACCTTCCTAGGCATATTTGCATTCACCTTGTCTCTGCCTTGCATGTATTCACCATTGCTGAGAGTTATATTATTTAATTAGGGAAAAGAACAAAAATTAAGTATTTTAGAGTAACTATACAGGACAGCATAATTTTTCTGCAGAAAAGAACCCCAAACACACACATATAACAAAGACTTATCTCCAAAATAGTTTTGGCAACTGCCCTTTATCTCATGACGTACTTTGAAATGGCAGTTGTTGGCAGGAGAGACAGATGTGATATTTTTATCCTGATAGCCATAAGTCATAGCATTTGTGTATTCTTTGTATCATCAGGAATCAAACTTTTAGGATGTTCTAGATCCCACAAAACTAGCAATTGACAAAGTGTATTATAGATTACACTCTATCAAGGTAAGATAACAAATATTTCTCTTTGTATTACTTTATGTTTTATATTGTAAAATATTATGGGAAAATGCGATGAAGCAGAAATACATAAGGCAAACAAAATTTATTTATATTGCAAACATATGTGGACCATTCATCATTCACTCTCAGAAGGTTAACTGTGTTTGAAAGCCATGGCAGATATCAACATGAAATATCTATTTCAGAACACTTTTGAGAGAGATTATCTTAGGTCAAGCGAAACACACACATRTGTGGCGGCATTGTGTACTTCTAAATGTAAAATTAGGCTTACATTTATAATTAAACCCAGAAAATATACTTTCAGGCAGAACTGGAATCACTGGTTTTGGTTAGATATTAAGTTGAACATTTTGACAAAAATAGTATGCAGGCCACAAGACTGGGGAGAAAAGTGCTGTCAAGAAAATGATGAAAATAGATATTTACCTTGTGCAACTGATAGTATTGCCCGGCACCTACTCCTCCTTGCTCTTCTCCTGTCCATAGCACCAAGCGCAGAGTCCTTTTTGGACGAAGTCCTAAAACACAGTTTTTAATATTGTTTTTAATACTAAATATGGATATATTTGAGCATTTTTTTGCATTGGTGTCCAGCCTCCAACAGATGAAAAACCTGTGTTTCCACAAACCAAACACAATCTATATGAAGTGTGGGTTTTTCTGTCTAGAATACTTGTCTCTTGTTTAGAGAGAAAGACTGGGGAGTGGAGAGAGCCCACATGAGGAAGGAGTGGGCAGTTGTGGTGCTGCTACRGTTGCAGCAGCCCGAGAGAAGCACATTACAGGGACATACTGTAAGTGTCTGAAAACCATACTAGAAAGTAAATGCCTTGATATTAATTTCTGAAACATGTGCTTYCATCATTGTGGTAGTCTGCCATAAGTAATGCAYGTCCGCAAAGCAGCAGATCCAAATCCAATTTTCATGAAAACTACCATTGCTTTGTCATGGTTAATTTATTGCAATTAATTGACAATRAGCTGCCGGATTTTTAAAGGAAATGTTTATCCATTTCAAGAACTGAGGAGCTGAGTAATATTATTTTGCTTTTTATCAGAGAGATGAAAAGCAACAATCTGTACTTTGGAATCTGAAATTCAGTCAGCTGCTGAATGTATGCATGACTTTATGAAACAAGGCGAGCATGAAGCCATTTTCTTTTTTGCTATGGTAGGTCAATTAGAAAGATAAGTTCTCAGATGAATTTTGAAACCATTTTTGCCACGGCAGAACTAATCAGATAGAAGTTGCTATCCTCTATTAATTTGATTGTTTCCATTAATAAAAGAATACATTGAGAGAAACTTGAGAGCATGGAAGAGCAAAGAGATAAAGAAAAAACTGTTCTCTGTGCAGTGGAATGCTAATCATTTTAGCAAAAAAAAAAAAAAAAAGAAAAAACATGAGGAGATTATCACAAGTGATAAAGCATAAAGTACCACACACACTTCTGTGTTGAGGAGAAATAATATCAGCATCACTGTCAAAACTTATTTCATTTCCTTACTGAAATGGATGAAGACTGCCAACAGACTTGACCTTCATTAATCTTTTTTTGACACAATGAATCTGAAGATTTCTTTCTCAAAACTACAATCTAGCAATTCTCAGAACTAATGGCAGAATATAGAAGGAATATCCCAAATCCGAAAAAAGAGCTTGGATTTTACAGTATTTCATAATGAAGTGCAAACAAGTGGTTTAAAGTTGTATTTTCTGAATGTTGATCAGCTGACTGTAAACAGAAAGGTTGTCAAACCTCATTACTTTCAAGACAACCTCCTGCACACATTCCAGTGGATTCCCTGCTCTCCTAAATCACAACAGTAAAGGATTAGCTTACCTTTCCTTTTCAAATTAGTCAGATGGCATATGAGGTAAAATTGAGATAATAATACAGCAATTCGTTTGAAGTTGGAAAGATTTAAACCCAAAATAACCCCAAATGTATCAGCAGCTTGGTTAGAAGAGGTGGCTGTATAAAAGAAAAAGTGCTGGTATAAAACACAGAGGCCAGTGCTATAGTAAGGTTCCAGCAGCACTGCAGTTAAAGTGGGAAAAGGAGATTTATTTGTCATATCACAAAATGCAAAGTCCAATCTCCAGCCTAACACATCAAGCCTGTGAGAGCAGCTTTGGTAGGGAATGCTTAAGACAGGGGAGCCGCATCTCCTGGCTCCTCCCAGGCAAAAATCAAAATGCTTTAGTTTGCCACTGCTGCCCTGAGGAGAACTTGGGGCAGTAATCAGGGTCCTCATGGTTGGCTCAGATGGGCTGTAACCCCAGCTCCTGCTCTCCAGGAGCTCAAGACAATCTCAGCTCATTTGTGCAGAAGATGTTTGAGATTCTTTTGGCCCCCTCCAAGCCCATCATTGCATCTGTCCACTGATGCTGGGGAAATAAAAAGACCCTGCTGGGCTTTGGTCTTTCCAGTCCTGGAGGTAGTGTATCTGCTCTTCCCATCTCACAGATTCCTGTCAGCAGATTAATTTGTGTGTTCTACTGAAATTAAATGGGCAACTTCAAAAAACAAAAAAAAAAAAAAACCCAAACAAGCTATGAAGGTAGCTATTTTAAGTATAAACAAAAACTACAGAGGAAAATTTAATTTCCTCATCATCTTAATCTGAGAGTGACAAGTATTTATCTACCTGTTATTAAGAACAGAGCTAATCTGTCCAAAGAACAGCAAACAAATCCAGTATCCACAAGTTAAATTGCTAAGAATAGTCTCAGTGCATATTTTATTTAAAAAAAGTACTGTATTCAAGTTACAAAATTTTTATTTAATTAAATTTAACTATTTTGATTTGCTTCTACTGGTCCCTAAGCAAGGTATCATCCCCACAAAATCAGAAGTCTTGCGGATCACAGCCCATGTATTGAAAAGATGTGATAAAACAGCAATTGGGCAAGAAAATGATGCTTTATGATGGGTGTAACATGCAGAGGGGTAGGCAGACAATTTTAAAATGAAGAAAAATTGTTACACAAGCAATTGTGCCTCCTTCCTTGTTATCTGTATAAATGTCTTAATACATAGTATTAAAAATATAGAGGATATAAGAAGAAAAACCCTACAGATGAATTTCCAAATCTCCGAAGTTTTATTGTGTTGCTTTTTCCCCCTTCTAACTTACCCTTAACTGGGAAATAAAATAATAGTCTGCCACAAAGGTGGATTTTGCTGATCAGCCTCTATATTCTTATGGTTTATCTCAAGCATAAAAGATAYTATTGGCATGYGGACTYCTAAGTTAAAGAATGAAAYGAAAACATCAATGTGGTTGATCCAYGACTAAGGATACATCTGTAGCAAGCACAGCAGGACCCTTTTTCTGCTCCACTCCCTCTGTGCTGGAGTGGCTGCTATCCTTTCATTCTCCTTGGATACCACAAACACTTCAGTCATACTAACGTGCAGGTCTTATYGTCTCTATTTTTTATTCCTTTTAAATCATCATAGATTGCTCACATTTGTAGATATTAGCAGCAAGACCCAGATTTTTTGTCCTACGTGTATTGCTCATGCTTGACAGAATTGAGAGATTCCCACACAGCAAATCTGAAATGTATTGTTTGGTACATGTCGAGACAAATCATAAGGGCCTGTTACACGTAAAGCAAAAAAATAAACCCACTTCAGTCTCAAAACAGCACACAAGTCAGGAAGAAGAATTTGAATCATCATTTTAAAATCAAAGTAGAGATCAGTACTCTAAACACAAAATTTCTTTCAGTAGCTGTTTTCCCATTTTATAAATATAAATCCTTACTGATGGGGATGATCACAGAGAAAGCATTTTCTAAGAAGACAGTATATAGATGGCTAAGAGGCTTCTTCAATGTCATTGTAAGACCAACCAGCTTACAAAAACATAAAAAGCATTCYACCTGTGTGAAAACAGATATTTTTTYCYKSMARKYCMRGSMMYTGGGATCACACAGAAGCAAATCAAATAGTTGTTCAGCTTAAGTAAGACACATAAGCAAACTACAACTGGATGTGAGCAGATTCACAGTGTCAAGGTTTAACCTCAGCTGACAGCCAARCCCCCTCAGAGCCACTTGCTCACTCCCCCACCAATGGGACAAGGGAGAAAATTGGAAGGATCAAAGCTAAAAAACTCATGWGTTGAGATAAAGACAGTTTAATAGGGAAAGAAAAAGCTGTACACACAAACAAAGCAAAACAAGGAAATAATTCATTCACAAGACCCTGCATAAACAGCCTAGAAAAGCCTTGATCTGAGCATAAAGTAGAATAAATTGCACTGTCAGTCAAGGGAGGTGACTCTGCCCCTCTACCCCGCTGGGAGCAGTGCAGCCAGCTCTGAGCTCCTCAGCATTGGAAAGACATGAACATGCTTTAGCAGGTCCAGGGGAAGGGCACAAACATGATCAGATGGATGGAACTTCTCTTCAGTCAGGAAAGGGTGAGAAAAGGCTCCAGGGAGACCTTAGAGGAGCCTTCCAGTAACTGAAAAGTCAATGAGAAAGATGGGGCCAAACTTTTCAGCAGGACCTGYGGCAATAAGGACAAGGAGMGATGGTTTTAAACTAAAGGAGGGTAGATTCAGATTAGACCTAAGAAAGATGTTTTTTCTCAATGAGGGTGGTGAAACACTGTCACAGGTTACCCAGYGAGGTTGTGGATGCCCCATCCCTGGAAACATTCAAGGACAGGGTTCAGAGCAACCTGATCATGTTGAAGCAGTTCCTGTTTATTGCAGGAAGGTTGAACTAAGTGACCTTTAAAGATGCTTTTCAACCCAAATTATTCTCTATGTTCTCCTAATTTTAATACTGCCTAAGTCACTAATGTATTTGTTTTAGGAGCTGCTAGGAAGATGTATGTACAGATATATCATCCTCAAATACTGCTCTCTGCTGCATTTAACATACATGAGCTGTGGCCGCTTCTCCATTGTTACCCTGTGGCTTGGAATTTCTCAAAAAATATTTATACAAACATATTTACAAGTATTTATAAAAAAAGTATCAAGTTTTACATAATGATGTTGTCGACATTCTTAAAATTCCTATTGTGCTCCCTACCTTTTTCAAGTTTGTAGTTGGTTAGCCAAAGGGGATTTACTGGGTGCCATTAGTTGGAATATTTCTATCATTCATGCACTTCTCATAAAATACCTGGAATTTCCAAAATTTATGCCACAGCCTAAGATAAAAATAAAACCAGTACTCCACATTTTGCTAAAAAAGGTAAGAACTCATCATCAAAAACAGTGGTGCAATCCGCTGTTACCTGATTTATGTATTCTGTGGTATGGGCAAGCAAGAGAAAAAGCTCTTACCCTAACAACCTCTTTCYCTGCCTAAGTTCAAAGGATATACATGCAGAAATAAACTGTAATCAGTAGCATGATAGCAATAACACAGCTAATTGAAGACGTCCAGACTCTTTCTCTGAACACCAAGAAGTCTCCATTCTAAACCAGAAGGAGCTTGGCTTTCCTTCTGTTTTTAGAAATACAGCCCTCCATAGTTCAGACAACTGATCTCACTACTTGTGCAGAAAAGTGCCAGTGTACTTATTTATTCAAGAAGAA
The DNA here is from genome assembly GCF_030028575.1 of Malurus melanocephalus. Taxonomy (NCBI): domain Eukaryota; kingdom Metazoa; phylum Chordata; class Aves; order Passeriformes; family Maluridae; genus Malurus; species Malurus melanocephalus. The sequence continues at coordinate 673,699 of NW_026623294.1, read as the reverse complement.
ATTAGTTGTTTTTTTTTTTTTTTTAAATTGAGTGACAAATGATGATTTTACAGAGGAAATCATAGAATCATAATCATAGAACCAYAGAATTATAGAATGGTTTGGGTTGGAAGGATCCTTAGAGATCATGTAGTTCCAATGTTCCTGCTATGAGCAGGGACACTTCACTTGGTCAGGTTGCTCAGAGCTCCACCCAAACTGGCCTTAAACACTTGCAGACATAGGGCATCCACAACTTCTCTGTGCAACCTGTGCCAGTGCCTCACCACCCTCACACTAAGTAATTTGTTCCACATATCTAATCTAAACCTACACTGYGCAAGTGTGAAGCCATTGTCCCTTGTCCTGTCACTACACGCTCTYGTAATGGACTCCCCTCTTTCTTGTAGGCTCCCTTCAGGCACTGAAAGGCCACAATCAGGTCATCCCTAAGCTTTCTCTTCTCAAGGCTGAACAATTACAATTTCCTCAGCCTTTCCTTATAGGAGAGRTGTTCTATCCTGATCACCTTCATTGCCCTCCTCTGCACTCACTCCAGCAGGTCCACTTTCTTCTTATGCTGGGGTCCTCAGAGCTGCATGCAGCACTGCAGGTGGGGTCTCAGAAGAGCAGACCAGAGAGGCAGAATCCCCTCCCTGGCCCTGCTGCCCACACTGCTTTTGATGCAGCCCAGGACATGTTTGGCTTTCTGGGCTGTGAGTGCACATTGCCAGGTCATGTCSACCGTCTCACAACCAGCAYCCTCAAGTCCTTCTTCCTAGGGCTTCAAAGTTAAAAGCTTCAAAAGACAAGGCAAAGAACAGCTGAAAAAAAACCAACCCCTCTTTTAGTACTGCTAAACCTTGACTATAGCATATTTCTAATTCTCTAGTGAARTTCAAATTAGACATGGGAAACCGCTTTTGGCTTGGGAACTGCCTTTCTTTTCTTCTTAAATCAGTCTAATGCAGTGCAATCTCCTTGATTTTTGTCTGCTGATAGATTCTTTTTACAGCGCTGAGGAAAAAGCACTGAAAAAAAATAGCACTGGGAAGCAAATAAACCTCTGAGTATTGAAGGTCTGGAGTAAAGAGAGATGAGGTCTGGATGAGAAGAGATACAGCTTTGCAGGAAGAAGAGAGAAAATTGTCAGGTCTGGGGCTGGAGAGGGGGAAATGAAAGTGGAGTGATGAGCCAAGCTGGATACTGCAGCTCAGCCTCGCCTGGGGCAGTCGGCTTGCACAGGAACATGTTCTGGGGGTTGAGAGGACAMGGCTCTGCCACTGGCACAGTCCCCGAGCAGCTGTTTGGACAGGGCCCTGCAAAGAGGGACAGGGGGACAGCAGTGCCCAAGGTGAGCCAGCCTGGGGAAGGACTGGGCTTGYAGAGCACCAGCAGCCGTGACAGCAGTGCAGCAAGACACTGAGGTTACACAAGCAGTTTTCTTTTCCTGTTTTTAGGGAGGCTGACAATCTTATGATAGGAGGGCAGATTTACAGAAGAGTAGAGAAGGGAAATGTGAGAGGYTTTAGATAGATCTATTTTTAAAAAGTAATGCAATATCCAAGAGGAAATGTCAAGGAAGAAGCTGGGTATACAAGCCTGGAGGGGAAATCTGTGAATGATTTGCAAGTCTAGTAACTAAAAATAACGTGGATTAAGGCTTTTGACTGGGGAGGTGAGGGGGAGAAGAAGGAAGCTAAGCCCAGAGCCTGGTACTTTGGGCTGCAAGTCAGATGGCAACAGTGCCAGAGGGACGGTTTCTCTGCGGACACCTTCCTGCCACGTGGCAGCACAGCTCAGGGACACTTCAGATGAGAAGTGTGCCAAATGTGCTCGTCTGCACTCGGGGTTTGAAATGGAGAACTGTTTTGTGCAGTATCATGGAGCCATTACACATCATAAGTACAAAAAAAAAAAAAAAAAAAAAAAAAAAAAAAAAAAAAAAAAAAAAAAAAAAAAAAAAAAAAAAAAAAAAAAAAAAAAAAAAAAGGAGAGAAGAAAGGGAAACACAATACATACCTGTATAAAACAGCAAAGCACAGAGTCAGCAGAGAGTCCTCCTCCCTATGCCCTGCTCTGGTCCTGTCAATGGGTTCTCTGAGTCCCACAAAATAAATAAGAAATATTCACCTTTAAAACACACCTTATTCCTCTTTGGGAACACATTCTACCATAAGAATATCCGGAGATCTCAACAAATTGTGGAGCAGAAAGGGCAAGGTTGGGCCCGCTCCCACACCCTCTAGGATTAATATCAGCCATGGTCTGATCTTAGTGAGAGATGGATCTGTATTCTGCCTCTGCTGCCCTGCTCTTTGGATTGGAAAAAAGTAATCTGTTAGACTTTTCTGAGAGCTGATGAGTCAGAAAATACAGGAACACTTCTGCCTCCATATTGAAAATTTATATCTTAAAAAATGACAGTAAGGACAAGATGCATCTTACTTCATTTAGGAAGGATTTCAGCACTTCACCATGTTAGAGATGTGAAAAAAACTCAGTAACACACAATAGCTACTATTGCTAGGTTTCTTATAATCAAAGCACAGGGKTTTTTTCTTGAATTTTCTGGGTAAATTAAAGCTTGCAGAGAAGCAGCAGTCCACAAGATAGAGAGCAAAATTGCTATGGAGGGCTGTATATCTAAATTTACCACCAGATTAGCAACTTTTTATGTTTGCAGTAACCTCTCTGCTATGTCAACACAGTATGAAGACTGAAGATTTAAGTATTTGCCAAATATGCATTCAACCAAATGTTAAAATGAAGGAATTAATGCATTTGTAGTGTAACAGCATATGCAGACATTTTCATACCAAGTAGATTTAATAGAATAGAAAACGTGAATGTCAGAGTAAAATACTCAGCTTTGGGAAAGTGAAAAGAAGGTAAAAGCAAGAAGTTAATGTCAGGCACATTTGATTAAAGAAAAAAACCTGCAGCTGTAAAAGTAGTCATTTAATTGTGTTTCACAACACATATCCTAGACAGCAAACAACTACACCACTACAAGAAATTCAGAAAAATATTTAAAAACCATAATATTTTGCAAGCACATTAAAATTGCATTTATATGACTTTGATTAAACTACCARAAAAGGAATAACTCCAGTGATCATATTTTTATTAAAACATATCTTTAGTTCTCATATATATTAGCCAGTGAATTTGGACTGAAGAAATGTAACTTCATACAAACACTACAATGAACTGTATAAAAATCCGTCTAATGGTTTTCCAGTTGCATTAGTCATGGGTATAATTCAGATGAGAGTTACAATTTCAATTTTAAATAAGTTTTAAGGGGAAAAACTGTCTAATCAAGTCCTTATGAGTTACATTAATAGTAACTCAGATAGTACCTTAAAATTCTTACATGCATTTTTTAAAACCATTTCTGTAGTTTTCTATGCTTTTTTCCTGTGAAACAGAAATTTGATTGTGCCAGATCCATATCTGCATCTACTGGAAAGCTGACTTATAATGAAACCTCAGTTCAGCTTAATGCTGGCAAAGAGACAAAGAGGGGAAATGGCACATATCATCTATCACCATACGTTTCTCCCCTTTTCATGTTTCATCATCGTCTAGGAATGCAGGAAAGCTGTGTAAAAGGTGTGATGACTGGGTTTAGATTTTGTCAACAATCATCCTTCCTTCATCAAACTACTCTAGCAGCAACGGCATCACCATCCTACCCTGGGTGTGAAAGAGGAAAATGTCCCCTGTTCATCTACTTGACTGTGGGTGTTCACTGGCTCTGGCAGCTCCCCATAGCAATATGTTCGTACATGAAAGAACACGACCCTCAGAGGCACTTTGAGGCACAGTCCAAGCAGGAAASACATGGCTGAACATGAGCTCAGTGAACAACACAACAGCACAAACAGGGAACTGATCACTCTGTATCAAAAACCACCACTGTAGTGATCTTTGGAGTGCAGCCTTTCCTGGAGTTGGTACTGATTGCTTCAGTGGAAGGAGGAACTCAGACAGAATTGACTGGCAACACCTCACACCAGCTGCAGTTCAAGCAATTGAAGGTAAAGAGGRCAAGTCTGTCATCTGACAAATTCACAGCTCAGCTGTTGACTTCTGAGATGTCCCTAGGCTGAGCAGTAGCCTGAGGATTGGTATGCACCTCTGGGCTTGGCAGGGCACCAATGAAGCGAGAGAGACACAAAAACAGCCAGCAAAAGGTAGAAAGCATTTCTGAACAAGGAAAGAGAGATTGTGGGTAAATGTTGTGAGAAACCAGGGATGTGGACAAAGAATCTGTTGACTTTGATTCCTCCTGTGTTAGTGGAGATGGGATCCTGAAAAGAAACTAGCCTGTAGTATCAAGTAACAGACCCTATCAGTTTCTATTCTCAACAGGAAAAACTTTTATTCCAGCTGCATTAATTAAACAGGGACATGACTRTTATCACTTCTGAAGTATTTCAGAAAAAAGCAGTGAAATTCATCCATCAAAATGAACTGCATTTCAAACTCCAGTAGGCTCCCTCTACTGCTGTTAGGAGACTTAAGCTCCTATGTTTGGAAAACTGGCACTGCCATAAAACCACCTCTTCAAGACCTTTCTCTATTATTGTCATTATCCAGTTCCTTCAAACTCCTTCCTTTTAGGGATGAAAGTCCCACATTTCCAGCACTGGGGTGTGAGGTGGCTTTGGCAGGGCTGGGGGAGGGCAGAACACCGTGACCTCAGCTGGGAAWTGCCCCTCAGCCAAGCAACACTGGAGCACAGTTGGGTTAGGAGCAAGGGGGCAGCCCTGGATAAAGCCCTGAAATCACTGGATACACACTGGCTGCTTCTTGCTCAATTAAACTGTACACAACTCCTGAGCAAGAACAGCTGTAGACTTGGAATGCTGGGAAAGGAGCACAAATATCTCCTTCACAGAAACTGAAAACCAACATCCAAAGCAGGATCAAGTCCCACAGGCTGTTTGTCCAAAGACAAAATATGGCACCAAAATAAATTTTTTGTGATTTTTATGGTGACATTCTATATGCAGCTGYTTAGCTAGTCTTTCATCTCACCTGGAAAAGCAGCTTCTTTTGTAAACCTCATGCAAGAGAGGGACATGAGAAGCTGTGTGTCGAATGACACCAGAGCACTAACKGGACCAACATGAAAATGCTGAGGCAAATGGCATTGGCCAGCTCAAGATGTTCTTTTTTGCACGTAAACTAACAAACACATAATTTCAGAATTATAAATGCAACGTGAAAACAAGTTYGGATTGAGATTTCTAGACTGTAATTAGCAACACAGATGTTCTGTAAAATAGAAAACCCCAATTTGCTCGAGTGTTGTCTCTCCTACAGCTTCCAAAGGCCATCATCACACCACATTACAGATCATGCAACACTCCATGGATTTCCTCAGCTTCAAGATGGGAACCCYTTAGCCTTTTCTCTAACAAAACACCTCTAGTGTCTTCCCATCATCTCGTAATTACCCCAAATAAGACTCTCAATACTGCCAYAGAGATATTTGCTATCCATCACACTGAGTTTGCAGGCAGATTAAAAGCAAAGAGACTGGTGATTACAACAATTCTACACGTGTTCTGGTAACCAGCTGTTTGCCACAYGAAGAGAAAGATAAAAGCGCCTTCTTTTTGCCTCTCCACAGGTGRAACATAAATGCACTTGCCCATTTCTCTTCAATCACCCATTTGACAAGGGTATGTCAGAACTTTATATTCCAAATATATTTATGGCACTATCAAATTTAATTAAAATAGATCAAAAGATTAAAAGTTGCAGAGGGCTGGGCAGGGCAGCAGCTGCCAGACATCACAGAAGGCAAACTGCACATTGCACAAGTTTACTGCCATGGACACTCTGACTGCAGTTATGGAAGGTAATTTCTTAAGGATCAGAAATCCTCAGCTCATCACAAAAGCCTTGGCTTCCCCAAAGGAAAGGGAATTTACCAGTTCACACCRGTTCAAAAACTGCCTTAGCAACTCTGAAAGTGTCTTTATTCCCAGTAAAAGCAATAAGGAGCAATAACCAGCTGAAATGTTCATCTTTCTYCACATGAACAATTTCTGTGGAAACACTTCTAGTTCTTCCATTTTTAAGCACATCTGCCATGGATCAGCTTGCCAAAGATCTTGCCTATCAGTGGCATATGTAAGCTTCAAAAATTTAATTCATATTTTCCTTTTCTTTGTGCTTCATCAAACTTCATTAATAACTGTGAGAAAAGACCCCTTTGAATAACAGTAGTCAGTATAGCCATTAGTTGGCTGAGATGGGTTACCAGCAAAGCCAGCAGCCAGCAGAGTGTAGTTGATACAGAGAACTTGATAAGGAAAATGCATTTTTTCACTCTGGTCAGGAGATGTCTACAACCATTGTGGGTACCAACAGGAGCACACGCTGGTGCTGACATTTAACTATATGTTGCTGAAGGAGATGTTTTGAGAGTGAAATGGCAGCTGCACAGAAAACATAGCAAGATTCACCTTGTTGAAATGTAACCACCTGGAAGTTGGCATTTGCTCTAAATTTGTTGCCTGTACTTCCTCCCTGAAGAAGGAGGAGAGGGAATGGCACCACCAGCAGGTACCCCCTTCTCATCATCCCACTGTGGAAGACAAGCAGAGAGATATTACAGCTATTAGAGGCCAAGTATCCATACAGACTGAAACTTTCCACTTGTCAGCTCTTCCACTTTCCACASCTAACYGAATGGTTATAGCTTTAAAAAGTGYTCAAAAACTRCAGCAGCTTGCAAKCAGCCTGATGTTTTTAAGGCACTACTCTTGTGATTTTACATTAACAAAATACTTTTATTCCACTCTTTCATAATATAATGCTAGTCAGTTTCAAGTCTAACCTMCATGTAGTTGCCTTTCACTCAAAAAGAAACAATGTTAAGTGAAGTCAAAATGGAAATGGAAAAAAAATGCTACCAAATATTTGAAGTTTTGAAGGCTATGTAAAACTACTTCATTTTGTGCTACTGGTACATATTCTTGTAGGGAGCGTGTAACTATTACGGTGTCTGAAAAGTTAAAAAACCAAAACAGAAAGAAAAAAAGATACCAATACAGTACAGATAGTGCCACCTGAATTAAAAAAATAAAARCTAACACTGAAGATTCAGGAAATAYGAGGAAGTATAAAGGCCAATACATTAAGTAACTGATTTACTTAGAAATAAAAGCAAAAGCTATTACAAATTTYACTTGAGGCAAGAAAACAAACTGTTTTGCTTAAAATAAAATCTTATCCTCATAAACTATAATTTTAATGGTTTTGCAATTAATTTCATGTATTTGGTCCTAAGTCAATAGCTATGAAATGGTTTTGAGAGGAGGTTATGTTGAAARTATGGAAYTGCATTTCAACTATAATAACTTTTCAAGTACTGCATGAAATTCTCAAAATCCCARTTAATAGGCATAATTTGTATCTTGTCCACAAGCCATGTCCAAGAGTCACAATGATATCATGATGAAATGYTATTAGATCATCACTGATAAAAAGCTGCTTCAACAGTGTAGTAGTATTTCACTTTCGTTAAAGCAGGGGACCATGGCAGAAGTACTGTCATTATTTCTCACTACACAATATAAATTTTCTATTCTAAAATTCATATTTCAGAATGCTCATTTCATCTTGAGGATTGCATCACCACAGCTGTAAGAGCAGTTATACTCTGGTAAATGTAGACACAGTTTTTATGGCTACACAATGCACCAAGACTCCCTGTACAAAGCAAAAATTTCCACATGTGCACAGAGCCAATTGAATTGGCTTATTTTCATATCAAATGTATTTGGTGGACTAGTGTGAGACTAACTTTATCAGGGTCCAAAAGAATATCAAAATGTCCACAGTTCAAAACACAGTGCTGGTTCAAAATAAAATCTATAGAATTGATCTTAAATAGAAGTCATTCATTTGTTTTTCACACAATCTCCACATTTTTATTTCGCTGTCCCTTTTTTTTTTAAATTTGTCAGATTTTATATACATAATAAGATATAAAATCTGCATTAACCAATCCACTCTGGAGGGCAGTTTGTGAAAGACTCTATGTCTTTTGGTTATGTACAGATGTGAAAACCCAGAAATTCTCTCCCAGCCTTCTGTTGCTGCAGAACACGGGTACAAGAAGAAGAGCTGAGCACAACAGCTGCCCAGAACAGAGAGCATCAGCAAAGGCTCCAGCATTGCCCAGCTGAGAGAACAGCATTTCAACACAGCTCACACAGCAAACACACAGGCTACCACCAGAGGAAATCAAATATTTGAACAAGAAGAAAGTGATGCATTTCAGTCATGCGTGAAGGGAAACCCAGTGAATAAGAATTATACAATGCCACCATGAACTTGCCCTTAAGAAATACAGAACACTTTATTCTGAATGGAATAGAATAGCAAACACAGCAGAATAATTTTTTTTTCCCCTTTAAGGTGGAGGAAACATAGACAATTTTCTAAGTGTCATTAAAAAAAGATGAAAAAACTAAAAGAAGGAAGAGGCCTGGATTCTCCATWGAAGACTCTTATTTTGTTTTCTTTTAAAAGATCAAAAATTTAAACAGACACACTTTGTTTTAGTTACAGACTGATAATCCAACCATTCCAAGGCTGGGAAAGTGAGAGCTTAGAGGTTCAAACAATGCAGAATAAAGGAATAGGAACTCACAGGGATGTCTGATGTTCACAACTGCAGGATGCAAGCAGCTAATCACATAACAGAGCTTGTCTACAAAGAACTCYTCAGGAAAGACTGAAATTGTTGAAGTGCACAAATCCTTCCGCTGGGAAGCAGGGAAAGTTAGTTTRTTATTTAAAGGCTGCCAGGGCTAAGAGCAGGAGCTGACTTTAGTTTCTAATGAGTATGCTGGGCATTCCTCTTGACCACAGGTCAYGTTTGTCAAAAAAGGRAATATGGAGGAAAAAYAGATTCCATCTGATGAAGGYRAAAAAGCATCCTTGGATATCAACTCAACAATCTAAAAAGTCTGTTTTGAACTAGTGTTGAGGGGTATAGTGACAAAATKAATATCTGTGCTCAGAAGCACAGATAAAATAGAAAATCCAGTGTAGACATCATACAAAATGTCCAGGAAATATAATGCATTAAAAATATTTTAAAATTAAAGATTTACCCAGATCCTTAATGAGTGACARTGCTTCCCATGATATAAATGCTCCACCACCATCATCCATAGCTCCCTGCCCAACGTCCCAGCTGTCCAGATGTCCACTGACCAATACAACCTGGAAAAGCAGTTATGAGARAAAACATATCTACATGAAAACACTGAATCATATAATTCTGTTTAGCATTTAAGCATTTTAATGATTTTGTCATAAAGTTGGCATTTTAGTTAGAACAGGCAGAAAGAAATATTTCAAATAAAACCGAAACTCTGTTCTCTAGTTGCGGAAATAAATCTGAGATTCTACTATTTCAAACCACTGCCTAAGTGAAACTAGATAAGCTGTGAGAAATGTTTAAATGAAAGGTTTTATCTTGTACATTAAGAAAGTGCACGCTTTCTGGAGATGCAGGACTACTGCACTGCTGACTGGTGAAATTTTCTTTCATATTCCATCTGTTTAAGCCCTTAGGCATGAAATTTGATTAATCCTATTTTTGGGTATTTTTGGGTATCATGAAAAAATATGAACTTAGACTGAAGCATTCCCARAGGTTTTTGTTTTATTATATATCTACTTGTCACAGAGGATCTCTAATTTATTACTGGATCCCCTATGTGCTACAACAATGACGAAATATTTTATAGTTCCATTATTCATAGGGATATTTTAAAACGTGGTAGCAAGTCCCAGCTGGGTTTTCTGTAAAGAAAGTTTTGTGACTACAATAGAGAACAGTAGTATGGACATCTCCAGATGTCCAACATTCACTTTCAGATCTGAACCTTTCAAATGTTGACAAGCAGCATCAGACTGACACCACAAGTGTGAGAGTTCCCTAAGTGGGCCTTAAGCTGAAGGGCTGATGGATCTATGATTACAATGGAAAGGTCAAGGAGGGATAAAAACTCTGAGCCAAGCAGGAAGTGTAGTAAAGTGGTGCAACAGCATGAGAACAAGAGCAGGAAGTGTTCAACCKATGACAACTCAACACTAAGGAAAAACTGAAAGAGATCCTGGAGCATCCACCTGTGTCCTGCTCAGAACTGGCCATCCAGAGAGGGATGCTTCCCACTGTCTGGTTTGCTGATGTCAGACAAGTCTCAGAGTTGTGGGATCCAGAAATATGTGAAAAATATTAATTTTTTCCTGCCACCTTTTACTCCCTAAGAGATGAGGATCTTCTGGCATATCATTTCATCTTTCATTCACCACAGGACAACTAGCCTAGTACTGAAAATGAGAACATACTCCTGGAGGGCAGAAATCTATACTGTAAAGCATGGAGTGAACATTGCAAGGAACTAATTTGGAGCCCAAACATGAAGATCTCTATTTTCTTCYTTACATGAGATAAATCTAAGTATGTTTTCACTGGTTATTAAAATTAATTGACTAACTGATCATGGCAAGAAAACACAATGGTTTTTCATCCAACCAAACACAAATTCAGGTAAAAAGTTAAAYAGCCATAGTATTAAACTAGTTACTAGTTAAGGGCCATGAGAAAGTACTGATCATACCCATTGAACTGCCATGGGTCCGACCAGAATGCACCAAACCCCTTCAAAGTCAGAGAATGTACTGTGAGATATTTATAAATGTSTGTGTTACAAAAAATAGAATTGTCATGCCTTGGAAGCAGGAAAAGCTTGTGATCAAATTCTGAAGAGCAACTTAGTCTTTTCCTCTCACATGACTCAGCTCTCTTCTCTGGTTATCCAGCCTTAACTCAACATGTGATTGCCTTCCAGCACAGACTGATTTTCTTGGTAGAAGACAGACATGCTGCAATCTTTATTCCAAAACCACCTKTATTTCAAGTATGCCTAAATTTGGATGGCAGGTCTCTCTGCAAAAGCCTCGGGATTTCTCATCCTGTGATTTTAATATCATGTTCCTTTGAGAGCCAGCCCAAAAGGTTGCTACCAGCACGTGTTCCAGGGACACTGCCCTGCAGTAGAAGTACTTAATTTGCAGCAGCCCTTGGCTACAATAGCAACATAGCTTGAAACCAGATCATCTGAGAGCAGAAATGCCAGCTTTGGAGTTAGAAACATTTCTGAAACAAGAGAAGAGAAATGCTCCCTGTGGTACTCGTTGCTCTTTTTGCTTTCTTGTAAGTGAGGGCTACACACACAAACACACATAYACACACACACAYRTGCACATTTGCTGGTGGTRASRGCAATGTGTGATTGAATTCTGCTTTGCGTTCATTGCTGAACAYGCAGCCCCACTGCAACCTGCCTATGCAGGAGAGAGCTCAAACACCACCACACTTTGCAGCCAACTGATGCAGACTCAGGACAGTTCTACTCAATAAGGAATTCACAAATAATAATGATTTTTAAAAAATAACAGAAAAGTCTCTGAGTGAAAACTCAATTGTCTGTTGTATAAAGGATGTCTATTCCACAGCTTCAAAATAGCCACATGGTTGGTTTTTTCTTAAAGCAAAAAAAAATAGTTTTAAGGAAATAACTATTTTGTCACCTGGGAAAACAGAGCTTCAAGATGAAGTGAATTATTTAGAACAAGTTTGTAAACTCACTGAGAGAGATCTGAGTTTACAAYAGAAGTGATGCCTTGTCTTTAGCAGTGAAAGAATATATCTCTGTTCCCTGGCAGCAATCTCAACAGAGTGTCTGAGAGGGAATTACTCCTCATTTCTGTGCAACAACACATATTGCAACAGCAGGAAATTCTGAATCAGAAGAAGTTGGTGTAATCTCATTTGGGGTTACATATTCCAATTGTAAAGCATCTTCATCAACTCTAGAACATTACACCACAACARATCAAGGTTCAAGTGGATTGAGAAAGTCAGTTAATTTTATGGATGAATTTCAACTTAAATTTACCAAAGCTCTTGCCAAGAGCGATTACATAAATACAACCATTGTGATTYTATGTGAAAATTTCTTCAGAACTGKTTTTTTCCGAACTATTATGTTTTTGTAGCAGCTGCTAAAATGAAAGTTTCACTGATCATGCTGATAGCACCAGACATTGTTAAAATAAGACACAGTTATAAAACCACAAAACCCACTGTGTTTATCTTGGTCTCTAACTATGTGTCTGAGCAATGAATGGAAATATTTCGGAAAATCAGTCTAAACACTAYATTATTTAAAGTAATATAAAATAATAGCATTATAATACTCTGTATAGATGGGCTAACAACACAGGCAGTTAAAGCTACCAAGGATGTACGATTATTGCATCTTCCACATTGCTTTTAAATCTGTTACATGATTCTCAGCTCCAAATCTACACAGAAACTAATAACTTATATTTGCACTAAACAACCCTATAGAAGTGTCAGAAGAACATAAGCATTACAAAGCAATGCTAGTAAGTACATGTAAGCATAAAAATGTAATCTTTTTTTTAAATACACAGAGAAACCATCGGCAATTGTGCAGAACAGTACAAATACAGCAATACATATTTGCCAGGTTGACCAAAAAAAAATTAGGGTAAGAGAGCTTGCATGCAACATGACAACTTAAGATTTATCTTTCTTTTCTGTTTCCTTCTGCATCAATATGATGATATCTATTGGATGCCTTTAAGGCCTGTGCAGCATTTTAATAAAGCATATTGAAATACTAATATATATATATATATATTATTTGAAACCAAAGAAAATTAGGAAGAGGAATCACACATTCATCTACATGTGCATACATCATGGAGTTATCCTTTTCCAAACAGGATGGTTTTTGCCATCCTTTTTAGAAAATAATCTCCCATCCCATATACAGTCACAGAGGCAAATTGCATTTGGCAAGCAACAACTTCATAAAATGCAGGTGAACTACCCTCTGATGATTAAAAGAAATTTTAAAAAATGTCAATCCCATTTTAGTTCAACTCAAGACAGATGTTTCTTTCTATGCARCCTTAGAGATCAGAAATATGAAACATTAGGAAAGAACTGCAAGCAACATTTTCAGTCACTTCATTTAATCTAGAATAACATTTGTATTAAGTTGTGAAAACCACCACACAGAGTTATTTTAYGTCCCTGAGACAGATGTATATCAGTTAATGCAAGAGTCCTGGAACAGTAATGAAGTCATCATTTATCTTTGTCCTTYATGGATGAAGAAGGCCCCATGGATGGAGGTTTGAGTCCACAAAGTAGGATATTTATTGATGGAATCTGCTTATCAACACACTTCTCTGAGAAAAGCATATTAACTTTCATTATACAAAACAGTGGAAAGTATTTTTCCTTACATCTTCCTCCAGCAGACAGTGAAGATAAGGAGCACAACTTGCAAGAGCACAGCAAACTCAAACAAGCTCATAAACACAACAAATCACAGAATCACAGAATCACAGAATCACAGAATCACAGGATCAGCTAGGTTGGAAAAGATCTTTGAGATCTTAAAGTCCAACCTATGACCAAACACCACCTTGTCAACTAGACCATAGCACTGAGTGCCATATCCTGTCTTTTCTTAGGCAACCCAGGGATGGTGACTCCACCACTGCTCTGGGCAGCCCATTCCAATGCCCAGCCACCCTTTCTCTGAAGAATTTCTTGCTAATGACCAACCTAATCATCCCTTGGTGACACTTAAGGCTATGTCCTCTTGTCCTACCACTGGCTGCCTGGGAGAAGACACCAACCCCCACATGGATCCAGCCTCCTTTCAGGCCATTGTGGAGTGATAAGGTCTCCCTGAGCCTCAATCCCAGCTCCCTCAGCCACTTCTCGTGGGAGTTGTGCTCCAGATCCTTTGCCCAACTTTGTTGCTCAACTCTGGACATGCTCCAGCATCTCAACATCCCTCCTGAATTGAGGGGCCCAGAACTGGACACAGCCTTCAAGATGTGGCCTCACCAATGCCCAGTACAGGGAAAGAATGGTTTCCMTCGTCCTGCTGGCCACACCATTTCTGATCCAGGCCAGGATGCCACCTGGGCACACACTGGCTCATGTTCAGCTGCTGTCACTCAGTATCCCCAGGTCCCTTCCTGCCTGGCCACTGCCCAGCCACTCTGTTTCCAGACTGTAGTGCTGCCTGGGGTATGACCAAGAACAGGATATGAGAACCAGATCAAGCATCTTTAGTCACAACACATTCAAACTCCAAGCATCTGTATGCCAAAACATCAAGCTTGAACAGTGAAGTGCTCTAGAATGTAACTCGAATTCTTTACAACTCTTCACACACATTTTCAGTCAAATAATATTAGAATTTAGTTGTTTCCTCAGGCAATGCAGGTTTACAATGTTCCCATCCAGTTTACAAGTACCTTTCAAATTTTTGTGGTTCACTTTCTTCAGTTTGCTTCTAAGTAAGTCCATCTGAAACAATAAGTACCACAACTAGGTCTTACATTATCTAACTGGATACCTTCCTTGCATGAATCCCCTATYCCCTGCCAGTGCAGGGGTATTTGTGCAATACTTACCAGACAYGAATAAACACCACATAAAGGTGATTTGTGTTTGTACTAAACTCGGGGGAAAACAGAAGTCAGATAATAATTAGGATCTCCTATTCAATCCAATTAAAAATTTGCCTATAATTTCTCTCCTTCCCCAAATATGCATTACTCTTTTTATTCTCACAAGCATTCTCTCCCTTCACAATTCCCTGTTTCCTCTGGTACAAACAAAATTTATGSAACTAAATAAACCATGACTAAAAAATTCTTAATCTCAGCTTCTCAGRCTTGGGAATCCAGCGCCAAACTCAGGCCTGTGCTCCTGAGCATAAGGGAGTGCATTTTTAGTAATTTACACATTTGGATAACATTACATCTATGAACAGCCAGATGGCTTCAATTTATAAGGATTTAAAGATTTTCTTCATATCACTATGTTAACAGTATGAGAACAAAGGAAAAAAGAAAGGCAGCATGTCAYGTACCTAACTAGTGGGCAAATAAAACAGCTGGTAGGACTAAATTGAAACCTATCATGCTTAACTTGCTTTCAAAACTATGATTAAATAAAATCTTCATATACAGAGATTTGCAGATACAGAGTAGTAAATAGCACGGCAGTTATAGGATGTATTAGCATCATCCACAGTAGTAGCTTGCACATATACTTGGGAAAATGGCAACACCAAGCAATATGCATTTCTACTGCTTACCCACATAGCAAAGCTGGCACCAGCATTCACAGCATCTTCCTTAAAACACTTCCTAGTCTACAGACTGTATTTCCTTTCCCCWTTTTTTAGGAAAAATGTCTGTCATCTTAATGGAATTAAGTGCTGGTGTGCAATTGGCTTTTTTTGCCTTGACTCATTCTCTTCCTACTTTACCTCAAACCTTTCTCTCTTCAAGTTACACWGCAAAATGAACGCAAATTATGAGTTATTAACTCTTCCTACTTGATACTTCATGTCCAGGCAGAACGTCATTCCTGTGTGCAAACCAACATTCCTCAAGTTTTAAAATATTTACAATAGTTATTTAATTTGTATTATGCAGCAGATTCTGTAAATCAGTCCCTTGGCTTTCCCACCAAAGGCCTTCCGAAACCTAAACAATCTGAACTTGTAATCCTGTGTGCTGTAGCACCATCCTGACTGCAGCAAACACATCACACATCATCTTCCTTTCTGGACTCCAACCCAGCTCCTCCAACAGCAGAATAAATACTTGAAGAAAAATTCTCAAGCACTGCATTATGAAGATAACCATTTAAACAGTTCTTGCTGGGACACTGTGTTTTGTATACACTGCCATTATTCAAGCTCAGCATTTCAACATTTGAGGAAGACAAGATGACAAAGTTGAGTGGCCATACAGAGTACTGAGTACAGCAAGAGAGTCCTATATGACATGGATGACAGATGCAAGCTAAGATATGTACATATAATGTATATATTTGAATATAAACTCTCCTGTATTTGAAGATGTGTGGGGCATTGCTATCAGAACAAAAATACTTTGTCTGGTAATGTTTAAACTCAAGCCTACTCTGTTGTGTGCAATTTTATCAACTTCAACAGCTAAATTCAAGCATAGAGTTGTATCAGATACATCAGAGATATTCAGTGGTAAAAAAAAACTTACTTGGTTAAAACTCTTTGTGACACTCTACTCTGACAATTTCCCAAATATTTGTTTTGGGCTACAGATACATTTAGAAAGACTCGTGTGTTTTTGTATTTGCCTTTAAGAAAATACTAACTGCCCCCAGTTAAACTGCAATTGGATTAAATCATGCCCTAAATGTAAATCAGGAACATTACCACATTTAGTAGATTTTATTTTGTATGTATAAGGTTATTTCTTCAAATTAGTTTTTAACTTTGGTGTCCAAATAATATGACTTCACTGTACAGCTCCTTTTATTAGATTTTACGCACATTAGGAATGGTTCTTAAATAATCAGTCTAGCTGTCTCAACTAATTTACAGTCCTAAAGATACAGTGAAGTTCAGAAAGAAAAAAATTATTAAAACAACAACTGTCTCTTCTACTTAATATGCAGTGTAGTAAGTCTTAACTTCCAGGCTTCTGATTAAATGATAGATCTGCACATGAAACAGAAGTGACTCACTTAGTCACACAAGAATCCAACCCCATTATTGCTAAAAAGCTGATTAACCTTCAAAGAGCCCCTGTGTCACAACATAGTAAACTCTTTAAAGCTGAATCTCTACTTTGTAGAAGTGATTGAAACTAGAGTGTTCTCGGAAAGTACTGCAATCAAACCTCCCTGTTTGAAGTGAATCTCAAAACCACTGAGTAGTTAAATAGCATGAGCTGATATAATTTATAGCATTTATGACAGTGAAGGAGAAAATCACTMTGAAAATAAATTATTACTGGTAAGGGAATTGTAGTAAAGGTAACATGACATAGAAACTAGGCAAGCATTCAAAAGATAACTAAGTATTGAAATTACTACCATTTTCATATTAAACATTGGATTTTAAGACTTAGCATTTCCATATTTAAATTCTCCAGCATCTTTTATTTCCTATTTCCYGAGCTGTAACATTTCAGAAATAATACCACTCTTCATAACACTCTACTTTGAACAGAAGGATTTAGATTTATATATTTCAACCCACTTCTAGAGGTTTTAAGTGGAAAAATTGTAACAGTAACTATCTCTATACAAGACCAAGTATCACTGAAATATCAATCACTTACCGTTACATAAAGAAGATGTTGGTGCTRCTTTTATTCTAGTTCAAAGATCAGCCAAGAATCTCTGCAATACCTCTGTAGGAAAGCTACAATGGCATCTGTGCTGATGAGAAGAGAGGAGCTCTCTTTTTTCTACACTTACCAAAGGAAGACTTCCCTTACACATATAGTAGATAATTCTTATAATCTAGAGTATAAGAAAGGAGGCTTAAAAGCTAACACTTATGTCCCCATGCCAGACACCAGACACTGGAGAATACCTGAGGTTGGAAGGGACCTCTGACCTCCACATCCTGCTCACAGCAGGATCAATTAACCTCTGATCATTCAGTTTTGTCCAGTCAAGTTCTGAAATTTCTTATGATGGACATACCACAGCCTCTCCGGATAAACTGTTTCAATGCTTACCCTAAGGACATTTTTTCTAATACCTATTATAACACAAGCTTTTTTAAAAAATGTGCCCCACTGGGCCCTCATTGCAGCATTCGCAAGTCAAATTGGATTTTGAATGCTGCCAGCTGACAAACCTGCCTTGTGAGCCACACCTCCAGAAGCTTTTATTATTCATCACCACCAGCTGAACACARTGGAAATTTTTGCATTTTGCCACACGGTTGTCCCTCACCATTACACAAACTAAAGGGAGTACTGATCATGTAATCAGTTCYCCTGAAATTGTCCCGTTCTACAGTCACAATGACCTATCAGAATTAGGTATGTCTTGTCCTTGCTGCTCTATAGTTGATGGTGGCTCCACACCTTTTTGGTGTGTTGGCAAAAGCYTCCTCCTCTCAGTTCACAGCCTGTGACAGAGGCTTTTCTGATGCTTCCCTCGTACTCCACAAATCCTCACATAGGTCAGGTTCTTGCCACTTCTTATACTGCTGTCCTAAGGATTTCATTGTCTAGAATGTTAAAACACTCAATTAGTCCTTCATTTGATTACTGTAATATTTTTTTTATTTTTACAGCTTATCTTACATTCCTGCACCTGCACAAGTTTTCACAGAATTTCCTGAGATTATCCTTTTATTTTTTTTTTATTTTTTTTAATTTATTTTTTTATTTTAAAATATTTTTATTGTTCATTATTATTTTTTTTAATGTGCATGTAACATTTTATCTTTCCTATGCATGTTGCTTCCCTCTTAAACTGTGCAATAAATGTCTCAATGCAACACTAACTTCAGGTATTCCCAGAACTGCAGGAACCCATCATGAAATGAATCTGTGAGGGAGATGCTCTGTTAGACTTCATACTTTCAAACAAGGAAGAGCTGATTGGGAATGTGAAGGTCTGCAGTGAGCATAAGATGAGGGAGCTCAGGATYCTGAGAGGAAGGAGTAAGGCAAATGGCAGGATGTGAGCTCTGGCCTTGGGGGAAGTAGTGTTTAGCCTGTTCAAGGACCTCTTTGTAAGAATCCTACGGGAGACAAAGTCAGAGAAAGAAGAGTCCAGGAAAGCTGGCTGATTTTCAAGGATCATGCTGAGGAGCAGCTGGAAAGCAGCTTGGCAGAGAAGGAGCTCAGGGTCCTGGTGGAATCTGGCTGACCATGAGCCAGCAGTGTGCCTGTGCCATAAACAAAGCCAATGGCACCCAAGCAGCATCAGACACAGTGCTGCCTGCAGGTCAAGGAGGGTCACCCTTCCTCACCACTCAGCACTGGGGAGACACATCTGGGTGCCTTGTCYAGCTCAGAGACTCCACAACAAGAAAGACATGACTGTACTGGAGATGATGAAGGTGTCACCAAAAGGGCAGGAAAAACAAGAACTCTCCAACAATATCTTTTCAGTGTTACAGAATTAAGGCATTACTTTATTCTATSCAGGATGTTGTTCTGGCCSGGATGTGCAACAGGAATAATTTCATCCACACATTGCCCAGGTTGTGCARWGAAAATCATTCCATCAYACATGGCTCTTTACTAGACTTTTCACRTATTTATACAYATGAAYCCTAAGCAATTCTTTRGTTCAATGTTCATTGGTCCCAAATTACACAATTCTCAGTATTTGGTTTCCTATTGGTTWTTGATCCCCTCACCATTGATAATAATTTGGTCCTCATTCTTCGGTTCTCTTACTGRCCTTTTCCCAGACCAGMTGTCTCCAACACTCCAGGGGATGCTGTTCAAGAGTAATGTTTGTTATTTCTTGTGCATCCTCTGGCAATTCCCTGTTCATGGAGACATTCAGCTCATCAGGCCTCGCCCAGGGAACAGAGTCTTTTGAAAATAAACTTCCCTCCCCTCTGGGCAAAGACAAACTAAAGTTATTTTAAAAAAATTAGACGTTGAGCCATTTTCAATGAAGGGGCCAGAGGGCTGGGACTGGAGAAGAGAAGGATTCAGGATCTCATCAAGGTGTATAAATACTTGATGGCAGATGTAACAAAGAGAGAGCCAGACTCTTGTCAGTAGTGCCCACTGACAGAACAAGAGGCACTAGGCAGAAACTGAAATAGAATAAATTCCACTTAAAGTGAAAAAAGACCCCTTTTTTGCTACAAGGGTTGTAGAACATTGGAACTGCTGTCCAGAGAGTCTGTGGGGTCTCCATCCTTGCAGATATTCAGAATCCAAATCCTACACAACCCTCCTCTAGTTGACATGGCTTGGAGCACGGGCTCAGGCAACATGATCTCTAGAGGTCTCTTTGTGTAATTATGACACTGATTCCAGAAAGAATAATCTGCATTTTCTTCTGGATCTATATATAATCCATATATGTATATATATGGATCTATCTATCTATATATGGATATATATGGTTATATATATTTATATATATATTTTATATATATATATATATATGTAAAATAATTTCTTTTGGTTCAGAAAATTTCATTAGAGATACAAAAAGCAGAACACAACTTGGAAATCAATGCTACCAAAGCTCAGTATGTCTTTCWAGATCCAGACAGATGAAGTACAACTGTAACTTTCAATATAGTATTTTACTAGAACAGGACAAAATACCTCTTTTCTACTTAAAGTAGTCAAATTCATGCTAAAAATTAAAGCTAGTATGAAATCAATTTTATTAAATAATTTGAAATTTTTTTCTAATAGTTTTATGAACTGATGCAAGAACCTACATTACTTGGCTTGCAACATGAAAAAAAAAAGACTTTCTCTTACACTGACCTTAAAATAATTSCTTTATATATTGTATGAAACATGTCTTCAAAGTATCAACATAATTTTCAGATCACAAGTCTGCTTTCACCAATGGTCATCCCTTCAGTTTCTTTCTGTTTCTGATCATTATAACCGGACTTCTATTGAGGCTTAAATGTGGRCTTAGAAAATAATTATTTCTCATTTCCACATTCAGACTAGTTCATTATATTGTATTGATCTCTTTGTCAGTAAAATGGGACTAAGCAACTATTTATTATGTAGGGATACTGTGAAGATTAACATTTATTCTTATATTTATGACACCTTTCATGGAAAATACTATGAAATAGAGACTTGAAACCCCTGTCTTATGTAAAAATTATTGGTTCTGTATGTCTTTACATTAAAAAAAAACTCAGTACACAATTTCTAGTACCTACCAAAGCCATATTCACAAAGACGCAGCTAAGTACGTGCAAGGAACACTGACAGATTTCCCTACTCAATTCCCATTAGTATATCTCCAAAAATCAGAGTTTTGATACAAAGCAATAGCACACCCTTCATGTTTATCTGTCCTTAATTTCTTTGTTTATACACTCTTGTGAAACTTAAAGTATGTTTGACACAAGTTTTCGCCAAGATAGAGAAGAGGCTGGTTTTCAAACTCAAACAATGTCTGTGAAAGACAAGATGAGACAACTGTTGTCAGGCAGATTCCCAGGGTGGAATTTCTGCTCTAAGTTTAAAGAGGCTTCATTTATTGGAAGCAGTAACACAAAGGCTCTGGAACACATTTGGRGTGCAGGGGAGTTTGGTAAACCTGGTGCAAACTACAGATGTGAAAAAGCAGGAAAAAAAGAGTGGCAATATGCACTCCAARATGTTTGGCCTACTCCAAGGCTGAAAGACAGTTCCAGGGCATGATTTGCTTGGGCTCTGTATGTCTGCTACCTGTTACCATCTTTTAATGCATGCATGGAYGTGCCCAGAGAAGGGCAGCAGAGCTGATGAAGGGTCTGGAGCACAAGTCTTACGAAGACCAGCTTAGGGAACTAGGGTAGTTTAGCCTGGACTTGGTAGTACCAGGTTAACATTTGGACTCAATGATCTCTAAAAGATTCTATGATTTGATCATTCTATGCCAGACACCAACCAGTGCTTYCCTTGCACTGAATGGAAGGCAGATGAATAACTCAGAGCTCTGGACAAATCCTGTAGAAATGTGAAAAACAAGTCAACTGCACTGAAAGAAAGGAAGATATACAGGTTTCTTGTCCTGCCTTTTTCCAAAATCATGAGTGTGATTACCATGGATGGGAGACCAGAAGATTGAAGTTATCTCATTTGGAATTGGCTCAACTTATGTGAAACAGGTGAGTATTCATTAGAAGGAACAATCACAGTGATTAGAGCATTCCTCCAAAAAGTGGGAGAGCTGTCCTCATAGCCACATCTGGAAACAAACTGAGCTGTGCTTTGTACATGGTCTTCACCTCCTCTCTATCAGGKGCCTGAGAAATAGCTGCAGGTTGGTATCATCTCTGAAATTTTCAGAGGCACAAATTTCTTCACATCCTCCATAGCACGAGAAACGTTTTGTGTTTGTGATTTCTTTTTCCGCATGTCCAGCTACAGAGGGGAAATCAGAAGGAAAAACACCCRAAACACCAGCCAGATCCAGGTCATCCAGATGGATTTGTGTGATGTGGGTTTCTGCCTCCTTGAACTTAATATCAAATTTATGTCCCTAGGCCACTCAAAATCTGTCAGTACTAACTAATACTCCCTGTCACTTCACCTTAGACTTAAATCCCTGACCTTTGTCTGAAAGGTTGTGTCTCTCATTGCCAATGTCACCTCCCTCCAGTTCCTCTTCCTACAGCAGCAAGTTGAAATAATTTACTTACTTAACTATCCCTTCATTCCCCAATTTCACACATGACAGGAATGTGTGCTCATAGAAATTCTGACATCCTCATAGCACTGGCTAACCAGATGGCAAGCACCACTGACTGCTATTAGACATTAGTCTAACCTCTAAGATAAGCACCAAAAAGACCCTATATTCATTCAGTCTCCACAGCCCTGATACTGAATGCAATAATGGTTGTTGGATTTTTAATGAAACCTTGTGTCATACTAAAGCTATTACTGCTGTTCTATTTGTACTTCATTTCATATCTCCTTGTGTTGAAATGAATTTAATTTCTCCTTCAGGCACTGTTCTCAGCGGCTCCTATTCTAATTTTATTAGGTTTTGTGTCTCTAACTGTCAAAATTAAACACAATGGTTATCACAATAGTACACAAAACTGATTATATGTCCTGAATTAATAAGCTTGCAAGGCATGTTTGGCTAAGACTTTATCAGGGCTGTACCTGCTTAAATATTTTAATAGTTTCATGTTAAAAGAAACTTATTCTATCCTTTAAATAAACTTTTACACRATTGTACAGAGAGAAATAGGGACACAAAGAACAAGATTCTCCTAATGCATCCACTGTAGTCCTTGTTATCACACATAACTGCAKGAAAAATCTGGTTCATACTTTTTTATTATTTGTGTGCATTCAGCAATTTTTATTCCCACATATTAATGTTAATAACACAAAAATTTCAGAATAACTGATCAGTTATCTGTAGTTATCTTTGAACTCCTCTCCTCCCACTGACATCTTACACAGGTTACTACTGATTTTCTAAGCCATTCTTTGATCTTCATACCTCTTGAAAGAAGAAAATATTCTTAAATGCTGGCCAGCATTTCTTATGTCTCTCATGTTCTTCTCAAGAGGCAGACAGTTCCGGTTTTAACCATATAAGACAAAGGAAATGTGAGTCACCAACTTGTTCAAAGGTGACAACATTGTGAGGACATTTTAATTATGACTTTTTTAAAATGTCAATTGTAAGGTAAAGCCAGAACTCACATGAAACTTGAACATTTATTTGATTGATCTTCAAGAATAAGCAAAAGTGTTCACCTAGGTTTTTCATTCTACAAATGAAACAAAATGCAAATTAACTTGCTCTGTTACTAAGAACAAAAAAAAAAGACAAAACTATTCTGCTTGTGGGCTGCTACTCCTGCCATACTGAAATGTGTGTCAAACATCCCCTTGGAGAAAGCTACCCCAAAGAATGGATCCTCTGCAATGCATATGGCCCCAAAACACATAAGTTGCATGCTCATTTTCTGAAACTACCTATGTTCACATAACTCAGCTGTAGTTGCAGATCTCACTGTAGTAATTAACTTTTACTCTTCCCAGCTGCAGGACATTCAATACTAAYCTATCCTAATTACACTGTTATAATTGTAGCTGAGCAACACATAAGGAAAATAGACACAGAACTGAAATATTTCTAGGACTTTCCCTACAAACTTTGCAATCCAGCAAACAACCTTACACTTTATATTCCACAACTAATTCAGTTGTTCTACATGTTCCAATAAACATGCTTTTTAGAAAAAAAAAAAAGCGAACTAATATCTCATTTCTTTGYAAATGCACAAGGAAAGAAGTTAGTAGAAACAGTAAAGAAGTCAAATGAGGTAAAGAGAAAGCTGCAGATAAAAAGTTTCCACGATTCTGCAGAAAGGGTTGACTCCAATTCAAGTATGTCAAGAGAACATGAGTTATTGCCAGTATCATCAAAACAGCATAGGTTTGAGGTGAAGAAATTGATACAAACTGCTCCCTCAGAACAGATTTCAGCTGGTGGTGTTGTAATATGAGCTTTGCTCTGTGCATGTCACCAGTGAAAGTAGAAATGAGTACCCACACAAACAACTACCAARAAAGTGTTCTAGATTGCCTCAACACTGATCTCTACTGAGCAGATTCTTGTACTAAGGACACAATATCCTTAAATTATCCCAAGGAAACACTGAGAAACAAAACCAGGACAGAAAACCAGGCTATAAATAAGTTGCAGGAAAGTTTTTAAGTGCTTATGAGACACCTGAGTTTCCTCTGGAAAGAACAACAAAGCAAAATAAAAGCTCAAGGTACATTGAACAGGAACTGTACTGGCAAACGATGGGTGTTAAACAGACTTTTCATATAATAACAGAAGTTGCACTAGAGAATGCCAATAATTTTCCAACACCAGGTTGTCTTGGCATCCCCACACACCACCCTTACCATACCCGCCCTTACAGTATCTGGAGATCTTCTTCTGCTAGCTCTCTAGACGATCCTGATCATCAGTTGCACCTGTATGTACACACTGGTTTCCAAAAGCCCAARTACCTGGCTGTAACTAAAAATTCCYTCCCATCTTCCCTATTCCCATTTTCTAAATTTCAGGGTGGAATCTGGACCCCAGAATAGCTGACAGGTGTGAGGGGTCAGTCTTCTTGTGTGGATCACTGCAGCTACCAAGYGAATCAAAAGAGAGAACATTTCACTCCTCAAGATGTTCCTTTCCTCTCCCATTGTCTATCTCAAGCACAAGCAGAGTAAATTTACCTAAAAGACAGGAAAATTAATAATCACAGTAATAATGCAGGGGAGAGGGCACCTAAATTGGCAACCTGAAATAGTTAAAATGCAGGACTTCTATCACATTCCTATAAAAATAYGCCATCTTTTAATTTCAGTCTTTTCTCCTGCCTCTCCAATATTGAGCTCCAATTTCCTCTCAGTTTATTCAGCCAAAGAGGCTATTTATTGACAACTTGACCACCATGGAGGACACAGAGAAGAAAACCAGAAATCACTCCAAAAAGCAATGTTCATAATCAGAACTTCATAATAGGCCATACATCTGCAGGTATGACGTGTACACATTCTAACCAGAAAATGTAACATTTAAAWTATCCTTAAATATCCCACAAGTTATTAAATTTTTAGTTTTCAGAATCATAGATCACAAAAGACTTAAATCAACAACAGCCTATATATAAAATGAGATGCACATGTTTTTCAATATGAGAAAGTGCATGCAGGTACAAAATACAATAGAGTGTTACAAGATGAAAGTTCATTTTGCGGGACATTTATAGCGAATTTATTTTCTGAAGTAACATTGTGGAACCCAGAATTTTACTAAAACCAGAGAATTACATTGTCCTATACTTGAGGGGAAATATTGATGGTGATATTATCTAGGCTAGTAATACCAAATGTGATAAAGTAAAATGAAAAATTCACCTTCAATGATTCTGCATTTTGTTTTTGCAGTGTTTCCTTCCCCCTAAATCCAGGACATTATGCACAACCTTGCATAAACACACAATTTACTGGCTACCAAATCATATTTTTTGACTCTAGACTACTATTATAAATGCTAAAGGCATTTTCTTCATGCCGATCAGCCATAGCAAGAAAACTGCTTTTCCAAAGGTCTCAATAGAAGGGGAATTACTAAATACATTACTCTCATATCAGGAGTGCTCAACAGTGACCATATGTGTGGTGGTTGAAATCCTAGTGAATATATACCTGTATTTTGTTTAGAGATAGAAGCAAAAGACCTTTTGAACACACATGTTTTTAATCCAGATATGTGAACCAATTCTCCCTTCCATGTAATCTGCAGGGTCTGGACTGTATTCTGAGGG
Source organism: Malurus melanocephalus (assembly GCF_030028575.1). Taxonomy (NCBI): domain Eukaryota; kingdom Metazoa; phylum Chordata; class Aves; order Passeriformes; family Maluridae; genus Malurus; species Malurus melanocephalus. Next base: position 647,732 of record NW_026623294.1, on the reverse strand, counting down.
GGGATGGGGGCTTGTGTGTGGTTTTGTTGTTTTTTTTTTTTTTTTTTTTTGGTTGGTTGATTGGTTTGTTTGCTTTGGTTTGGTTTGAAGTTGTTTTTGTTTTGTTTTTTTTTTTAAATATACAACCAAGCACTATTTAATTTCACTTTGTTTCTCAGAATTCATGCCAACACCTCAATAATGCCCATGGCATTTAATGACATGTCCAGCACCCCTGTATTTCCCTTCTTCATCCTATCACAGCACAAAATAACTTGCTGATTAAATAGCACTGTTTGTATGTTACCCTAGTTTGGTGCAGTATGGCTTTTGACTGATTCCCAAAAAGGTCTTCCCTCTCAAAATGAAGATGCTTACCACAACAGACTGCAAGTTTTGCCAAAGAAACATGAGTCTCTACAGAGAATTACTTCAAGCAAGATTCTCTGGGCAGAAAGTCAATAAACAAAGAACATGGCCTGATGTTTGGGGTTTTTTTTCTGCAAGGGTCACATTCTATTAACTGGGTTGAAATTTTTTAAATTCTTGTTATTATACATTTACTTAGAAAAAATTACCATTTTCAGAGTCAGGAGCTTTGGCACTGCATCCTTATAAGTACTAGTTAGCTTTATTAGTTGGAATATGTTAAACACAGGCACAAAGAAACCATTGTGTGTGCCTGGTGGGTTGGTTGGAAATTCCTYCTCTCCCAGTGCTTACTGCAAGGATCCATCTCACATAGTGTGTGTAGCAACTGAGCACTACCACACACCCAAACTGTGTGATGGATGCCATGTTAAATACTATCTCCTACAGCAAAAGAAGAAAATGCATATTTTGACAGCTTTTTAAACACACAAATAAAAGCACAAAGGCAGCAGGTGACATGCTAACAGATTACAAAAATAAAATTTGAGCARAAGATGTACAGTAATCTAAAGCATTTTTCTTTGGATTGGTTTGGCAGAAGGTGGGAACTCCTTAAATTTTACAAAAGGAGATGCATAACACAAYTGGTGTACAATGCATTCAGGACATCAATGCAAGTAATAACATCCACATCAACAGAGCGGGAGAGCAGAGAAGTAGACAGCTTTTTTATTCATGGCTTTTACAGAAGAGASACACAAGGAAACTCTGACCCTGTGTGAAAGCCTGCAAAGCTGCRTAGAAGCCTTTTCTACGGCAGCCAAGAAACAATTTGTTGGATCTTGTCTAAACACTTACAGCTAATGCACTTTAAATATAGTTTTGATTATTCTGGCYTCATCCTTCTGAAACAAACAATATTTAAAGTACATATTATTTCTTTTGGTTTATATAATATGTTCCATGCATTAACTTCCCATGAAAATAGCCAGCAATTAGGACCAATGTCTAGCAAATGTCCTCAAATTTTCAGTACCCTCATGATTTAACACTTCTTAGAGAGCAGAGTGTCAATTAATCTCTTTTCCATGAGAAGCTTTGATGTGACTATAACTAGATCCCACTTAATCCCCAAGTTGAACAAAATGACTTTAAAATAATTTTGTTGTGGTTTTCACATAACTCAGCAAAATGTATCAAAATTGGATAAGTTGCTGTTAACATCGCCCTAAAAGGCAGAATACCCTGTCTTGGGAGTTMGATTTTACTACTCCATGGAGCATCTGAAGGAGATCTAAAAGCAGGTCCTGAAAGTGTATGTTGAGAAAAGATGAATTATTTCAGAAGGTGGAAGTCATCATCTTCACAGAACTGCTGTAAAGGGTCCAGGCTAGTTTCCATTTCCAACAAAACAAAAGTGATCAAAGGATTGGATGAGCAAGAGAAAAACACTAAACTATACATTTGTGAGTACCAAAGCAGCATCAAATATGTACAAGGCTGCAARTACAAGGCCAGCAGAAGTTCAGCCAGTTCCAGAAGTGTCTTATGAAGTCAACTGCAATGAGTTTTCTCCCAGCAGCTGTGTAACTTCTGCCACTGCTACCTTTGGCTCTTTCACTGTCTGCTACATAAATGGGCAATTACCAAATGAAAATCCTTATTCTTTTGCAGACTGCATATGCAGGTATTTTAGAAACTAATTTGTTTCTCTTTTATGCTTTTCTTCCAAACTTTCCAGCCCACGGAAACAATCACACACTAAATAAATGAAAACATCCCTTACTAGTTCTGACAGGCTTCTGTCACGTTCACCAACTGGAGATACACCAAAACCACTGACTGTAAGGAAAAAAGAAAATTCAGCTTTGAGAATAAGCAATAGTTCCCAATAGCAAGACTGAGGATTTAGATATGATAGCCCACAATTCTCTTTGGACTAGGCATGTCTCAAAGCCTCTCCAGTAACAAGACAGCTGAGCAAAGGTAATTTTTTCATACATTGGAATTTGTTCTGCCTTTTAAAGTAGAAGTTCATTTAATAGTGGAACTAACAAAAGCAGACTAAAAACTAGAGGCAGAAGAAATGCAGTATGACAGTAMACTTTTCTCTTTGTCAGTATTTTGCAGCATTTGAAACATTTAAACATAAACTCTCTTCAGAGAGCTGAGTGATCAGCCATTCTGCAGACAGTTAAATCTCATGGTCAGGAAGCTTTTCATTATATTCCATCTAATATTTCCTGCTTAGATTATCCCTAGCAATTATTCATGTTATGTGCAGTCATCTGTCCTCCTCTCCCCGCAACCCACTTACAGAAACATAATTGTTCCACAATCATTCTTTCCTGTTGTTCCCCATCCTGCACCTACATTTTGTGTTCTTTCCACTCAATTAATTTAAAGTGATCAATACTACTCCTTTGCAGCATTGAAAATTGGAAGCTAAAGATAAACTTCCAGATGAAATCCCATCTAAGATACATAAACTGCAACAAATCCTTGCAGTTTCATTATGTGGTGGTGTGGCAGGTCAAAGCAATTCTATTTCRGAAAACCTCTGTATTAGCATGGGATAAGAAGTGATTGAAAGGAACTACCTGTTCCTGAAAATACTAGTCATAGAAGCTGGTGAAAAAATACTACATTTGGAGAATTTAAATCTAGATGCAACCATYAAGAACAAAATATCTGAAGAGGATGGCTTCTGATCATATGAGGAYAGMTGGCAGACACCTCTAGGACCCAGARCAGCCTGCAAGAAAYRCTGGCTTTGAGAACAGACTTCCATTTTACAAGAGCTGAACAGTTAGACATTGTCAAATTTATTATCAGACATTTCTCATTTCTCTCTCTCTGTCTGGATTTAAAAACTTGCGTTTCCTCTCTCTGGCTATCTATGAAGTCATTCTTGTTCTAATTCCCTGTGCACATACCGTGATTCACACCTCCCTCCATCCTTTTCATTAACTCCCCTTTGTAACCTCCTTTTTTTCTGACAATCCTAATTCCACAGTTAAACATGACAGAGTAAAGGATTTCTCTTTCTACTGCCCAACCATGTCACTCCCCATGCCTCAAAATCCTCTTAGTGAGTTTAATCCCTCAGCTTCCCCCACTTTGTCAAACAGCTTTCTGTACTTGCTCTGAACTTCTGGAACTTTTATTTTAAAATCTGTACTTSTAAACTTTTCACAAAGCAGTATTTTAATTGCTCCCTATGTGTCATCCTCTTCTCACATCCCTACTTTCAGCTGTAAAATCTTTGGTAGAGTAACCACCCTGTAATTCTATTTAAGCACTCTGAAGAGCTGGAATACTATGGACACGACTACAGCTATCTGAATACAGCAAAATTAAGAGGGAAATCATATTCTTTGTTCTAGATGAGAACATAGCTCAGTCTCCTTTTTTTACTATTGGACTCCAAGATTTACAAGTACCAAATATTCCCACAGGGGTTAACTTCATAACTGTATCAGAAAATGGACCCCACAATTTTCAGTGCCTGTGAAATTCCACCCTACTACTAGCACAAATGGCACCTTTTCAGCAACATGGACTAAAGTCAAAGCAAGAAACTAATTTCAYACATTTCTCTAGAACATCTAATCAGCTTCAGACTAGCAGTCCTTATTGCAAGGTGCTCAGTGACCTGAACCTAAAAACTGACAAGGATGACAAAATGCCGCAGGCAGAGCTGTGTCACAGCTGCAGCTGGAGTGGCAGAGGAAAGAACAGAACAGTCAAGGTCACAGGTGGTGTCACCAGAGTTCAGTGTGATGCAACACACAGTACTGTTTAAAACGCAACTTCTGACTCCTTTAAAAAGACTGAAAGTTGCCCAAGCTAACGGGACCACTTTCAGAAAAAATACTTCCTCCACAAAAAAAGAGTCCAAGTGCCTGATCCAGCGAATGTAAAGAGGTTTTGGTCCCCACATTTGAGTACAAAGCTTTTTATTATTTGCTGCTGTAACTAACACACTATAAACATTTATCATAATGAACGGGCAAATAAAGCATCAGAAAGTGTCACCTATGAGCCCTGTTCAAAACATTTTCTGTTCTGATAAAAATTTGCAGAAGCTAAAAAATATTCACTGCCAAGTGAATTTCCAAAAGACACAATTTTGAATGAGTGCACATGGTAATTTCACATAGATAATGTTTATATCTTATGTATAGAGTCAGAGCTGGCATTCATCACATCTTTAACTTTCAGATTCTTCCCATACTCTCCTTCAGGCCTGCTGTTGGGTAAACACCAAATTTTCAAATGTTTTCTCAAGAACATTTTACCCTGTCTAATAAAGCTATGTTAAGTGCTTAAACCTACTTCAAATGCTGCAGGACTCATGACATGAATATTTTCCAGCTATAAACACCATAATTAGCTGAATGGTACTCCTTAATATTGATTAGGGATGTTTCCAGTTCATCACATGTACAACTGATCTGRTATTAATGATAAAATTATAAAGACATCTACCTTCTTTATCTCCTGAAATTGCTTTAGCAAAGATTATACAGTAGCAGTTCCTCATAAATTTCACTTGCCATTATATAGCCTATTTAACTAGTTCAACTGAATGTTTCTTAAGTACATATTCAAAGAATTAATGACTTGTAGCTCAACAGCAAGAATTCTTAGTTAGCAGCATGTACTGTATATCAGTCCAATTTTTAACAATGTTAAGCATGTTGAACAATAGTTTATTCCTGTTCTCTTTCCTTAAGTCTCCTTGAGTAGCTTTAAAAGCACAACATGCTAAAAAGAGTTTGGAGATAAGATGAAGTTTCCTCAGTGGTTATTTGTAAGAATATTTGCTAATAATTCTGAAGTAAGGTTATATTCCATCACAGTTTCTTTCAAATGCTGAGAAAACTGAAAAACAAGAGAAGATGGTTTTTTGTTCCCTAAAGTCATTCTGCTTTGCCTACTTGATATCATGGCATCTACATTTCTGTCACTTTGTTTTTAATTCTTTATAAACAATTTACAGAAGCAGAGTAGTTCCCATGATCAGATTTTTAGATATAAGTATGGTCTTTTGCCCCCTGCTTAAGCCCTTTACTATACAAACCATAATCTTCTCACCCAATTTTTAAAGCATGATTATTGTTCATTATAAAACTTAACAGAAAGAAACCAGTATAGTTCAGATGATGAAGTTGCTGCATGGAGGACACAGTGAAAGCTAAACCAGATTCTTCTGCCTGTTTTTTGCTTATAAAAATATCACACTTAATTAAGGGGCTTTTAAAAATTTTCTGACTGAGCATAATACTGGCAAAAACAAATCAGGCACCAGTCAAAACAAATAATCCCTTTGATTTACCCCTCTGACGACTCTAACTGGTTGAGTGTAACTCATTCTTGAAAGAATTTCRCTCCCCAGATGCCACAGTGTGAGTGGCTTTCAGCCCTGTTAACAAAGTGAAGTGGTCTCTGGTTTTCCCGGGGAGGCTCAGTGATGTGGAGAGCTTTGGCAGGGCTACAAAGGCTCGGCAGAATGGAGGCAGTCTAAACAGATACGGCTGTTTGCTTTCTGTGCCGGAACTGCTCAACACTGAAGTAAACTGTGTGAACTGTGAACTCTGATTGCTCGCTCCAAGTATCACCAAAAGCACAGCTCATGATGAAGTCTGCTTTCTACTGACAAAAACATGCTCAAAGTCCCCCTTATGCAACAAGCCTGTATAAATGTTAAGGATTCTGTACATACAAAAGAATTTAGCTGAGATGGCTAAAAGCCTAGAGGAAACCTGATCAGCACGAAAGACACAAACCAAGTTAGGAAAATAAAACCCAGAATGCTTCATGTTCTGCCTGGAAAATATGGCCAAAGTGCTATTCGAGCCTAGGCACACCTAGAAAGAATTTTGAAACACTTGACTTATAACTTTGTCAGAGAAATTTTACACTTTAATTCAGGGAGGAAAAATAATTAAGGATCAAAATATGCTTTAAAACCAGTGTGATGTTCCAGATGCAGGACTGTCTGCCATGGAGTAATCTAACTTCTGCTTTCTCAGCATCTGTCTCAGTTCTCCAAACWTCATGGAAATATTGTCAATACCATGGACTTTTAGAAACTAAAACTGGAACAGACTGGTATGACTATAGTGGTGCAACAGGGTCTTGAACATCTCCACTTGGCCTCATTCTCCCCACTGCTCAGCCTCACAGGGTGCAGGTTCCACCTCACTGAGCTGATCCTTCAGATTTGCTGTCACAGCACAACATGGTAGGCAGGAGCATACTACAATTACAATCCTAAAACCTCCTTGAAAAAAAAAAAAGAAGGGGATGCATTTCTCCAACACAATCACTTGTGGCATCTTAATAAATCTAAATCTCCACAAYGTTTGAATTCAGTATATCTCAAGTGCCCCCCTTCTAAGCCACAGTAAAATTATTCATTCCATTAAAAAGGGTACATTAGTTAGTCAAGTACAGAAAGCACKGTTCAAAATATTTAATTTCTCTGTAAAAACCTTTTTTGTTGTTGCATGATTTTTTACTAATTCAGCTAAAGTGATTCCCTCCAAGTTACTAAACCAGTAACTTATTAATCATTCAATCTAGTCTAGGAACTGCTGCACAAAATGCACTGAATAAAAGTCACAAACTCTTTCACCCTTGAGCAATTTTCCTTGGATACACAGCAATCCATTTACAGCATGTAGAAATTGGCTAGTGAAAGGATTATAACAATTTCTTTTATCTTTAGAAGAGTTATATTTTCTGAGTGCAGCATCACTGGGCAGCTCTTTCACATACCCTTTCAAACAAGACAATAAATCAAATATTCCAAATCTACTTCCAGTTACAGATTTTTCAGTCTTGCAAGACACAGCAAAAAGCTGAAAACAGTGTCACAGCTTTCAAAAGACATGTCTATACAGTTAAATATTGAGAATATGTTCAATTAATGCGGAATAACGCTGAAAAGTACACTGCATGCATTACCACTCAGAGAACAAATGGAGAAAAAGTGTGCCCTAAGAAAGAGCAAGGGAACCTGCTCTTTAGCAATTTTAGTCATTGCACTTTATCCTCTGCACAGCTTCTTGAATAAAAAGCTGAACAAGCCTTAATCAAAATAGAGTACCTAGATATAATTTCAGATATTATATATAGTTTAAAAACAATCTCTACTAAGAAACTCAGATGGATTATAATTTCAAGGTAAAGTGAGTTGMTCTTAAGTAATTGTTTTATAAGAATGTGCTCTGGTCCATTCCCAGCTCTKACAACATTCACTAAATATCTTCCTGATTAGATTGCCAAGAACAATGTAACTCCATACCCAAGTATGTCAGATATATATTATTTGTGCACCGTCACACCCAGAAACAAAGCATCTTACACAGCATAAATTTCTCCCAAAAATTTCCAAGTCTTCTTGGAAAAAGTAGGTTTTAGTGAACTAAAATACTTATATTGCAGGCAAAGGTTTTTCTCAAAGTATGCAAGTCAGGCCATACARAACAAAACTTTCAGAAAAAGAAAGGGGGGAGGGGGATTCAGCATCCGCTCCTTTTCTTAAAAACACAAATAAATGTAGAAGACATTTTCATTGGTATCTAAAATCCTCCTCATCATTGTACCAACRTATTCCCATGAACGTAAAAATAGAAATATCTGAGTCCTCCTTTCCCTTTTCCTGAGACTAAGTAAAGATATAACCTTATTCACTCATATGACTGATTAGCTGGGACAAGGCGGATGCCAGCAGAAGGAAAAGTTAAAATTCTAATAAATGGATATGAAGTCTGAGTTTTTTCCTTGGGAGAATCCACTTCATCAACTATATTCATTTCTTCTGGCAGTTGTCTYGTATGAGTCCACTGGCAGACAATTTAACTGCAGAGATTCTGAACAGCAAATTTAAAAACGGACAGTGAAGTCATGACCAGCATTAAAGTAGTAACATCAGATCTTKACTCTGTTCAGCAGAAAACTACTGCAGTCAGCAGTACACTGAGATGGGAGCTTAGCACTTTAGAGTTACTTTAATACAGGCTGCTGCTATTTTGTATTTGCTGAAACTTTGAAAAGCTGCTTAATTTCCAGCAAAAGAAAGAAAGAAAAAAAAAAATACAGATCAGCATGAGTCATGGATCTGATCTACTGCATCTTTCAGCAATCAATGCTTAAGCCAGTGTTTACTAGCATCATGAATGTCTGGGCATCWGCAAGGGCTATAAAATCCAAGAGAATCCCCAGGCAAAGGAATGGCTTCATCCAAGTGCAGAACTTGCCTTCTTGCACTGGGGACACTGGTTTCTCTTTTGTGACAGATGCCATRTGTGAACCCTTGCAGGGGTGGCTGCTCTGGGCTGTTTACCACCACGGACATACACTGCTCTACATGAGGAAGTGCAAATGCCAGCCTACTCCCCAGTGTACTTGTTTACTGCTTGCCATATAATCTATTTCAAGCACATATGTATTGGAATTTCTTCTAAAAAGTTTAGTTTCTTTTTTTTTTTTTTTCCAGAGAAACACTCTACATGTATGTAAAGTGTTGTATCTCTACGGCAGAGAAAGTGAGATCAAAGAAGATTGCCTTTCTTTGGAACAAAAGGTCAGTGAAAACCTCATTTCCTGAGCCATTTATTTCTACAGGCTTGGACTAACTTTTAGAAGTAACATCTCCTACAACAGCTTTGTCAGAAGTTGGCCCATCATACAAGAATATCTACTGACTGTAAAGTTTTCATTGTTTTTAGCATAAAATTCGAGATCAGKAAAGAAGGATCAATACCTTAAATACAATTAAATAAAATTTACCAGTATAGGGTACACATCTTCAGTAGAAGACAGAAATAGCAAGTTCATGGGTTTCTCAGCATGTCTTTTGTCTCACTAAACGCCTCGGTCAAGTTCACTTTCATCTGTCTGGTGCTCATTTGYGAGCTGATCTTATCTAAGCACCAGGCCAATACAATCTTGGTCCTATTATTGTTGAAATACATGGTGAGAAAGAAAGAATATGTACTCTTGTCTTATTGATACGTTATCGGTGTCTGAGTCTATCCTGTCCTATTGKTTTACTCCACAATCCTGTGAGGTTGCTGAAAGGCAGAAGAGAGAACTGAAGAACAGGAGTTTCATTGCCACTCATGGGAATTGCTTGAGGAAGGACTAGATGTACTTTGATGGAGAGCTCAGGAAGCCATGAATGTTGTCACTTTTTTAACCATTAACTTTGAAACACAGGCATCTTGTCATCTGACCTGGACACTTGACCATGCCAATTCCAAAAGCCTATGGCAGCCTTTGAGCAGTCCCTCCATGGTTTTGCTTGTGAATGAGAGGTTCAGACAGAACAGCAGCTGGCACAAACACTTTCTTTGGAGTTACTTTAATACATAAATACCCAAAAGTAGAAACTTTTCTCTCATTACTTCTTTCTCCCATTTCCTTTAAATCCATTAATTGGGAATGAAGTAACAATACTGAGTATGAGAAGCTACCCTTTGTAGGTCACCTTGAACTCAGAGAGCAGTTACTCAAAATTTGCAATCAAAACAAACGTGCATCACTCATGTTGCTTACACTGCACAGATTGCATCAAGAGGCCAACTGAAGAGAAGTCTCTTTAGAAACACACAGCATATGCTCCCAACCTCCAGCAGCCTTTCCCCAGGACCCAGCCTTGCAGTCAGCACTCCCCAGCCCAAGCCAGCTGGGGGAGTTGGGGGAGACACGTTCACTGCATGTGCAGGCACTCAGCACCGGAACAGCAGAGTGGGCACACAGTTAAAGCATCACAAAAATAAATAAGGATGACAGCAAGAAAATGGGTATTTCAGTATAGCTCTTCATCCAAAAATATGCTCCTGGCCCACAAAATGACCCCATTCATGGCTGAGCCAGAGCCACAAAGGTCACAGTCTTGTGACCTGCACAGCACTTCCTTCCTCTCCCCTAAACTGCAGCCTGCCCACCAGYTGACTCATTTTGTCAACCACCAAAAAGGTTTCCATCATTTGGTACTCTGCAGGCCACAGTGTGAGAATCTGGCTCCAGCATACATCTAAACAATTCTTCCTGCATTTAATTTCAACCAAATGGGAGAAGAAGGACAGACAATCCACACCACTTCAAAAAGGGACTGCAGTAAGCCAGATGGTGTGGATTACATCTTGTGGAAGGCTGCTGGTTTATGATGATGATGGAATGTGAGGGGAAGAGAGGTAGAAATCTGGCATCCCCACCAATGCAATGAAGCACAATTTCTACTGTGTAGGTAGTGTTTCAGTGGTAAAGGTTATAACTTCTGGTCCAATAYGGAGAGAGGAGATCACACCATGATATCTTGAATTTACATTTGCTTTGGATTTGTATATTTGTGACAGTTAAATTACCTACAGAGTGGCAATCAAAWTTAAAAATGTTAATCACAATTAAATATTTTGTGTCATTAATTATGCATGTGAAAAAGTGATATAGAATTATTTCAYTCCTTTGCTCGCAGTTCGAATTAATTTTGCTATCTATGCTACTATTTTTCCTTTTCATTTTTTTCAAAAAGCATTAAAACAAAGAATGAAAAGATCCCTTTTCCAAGGTTCAAAGAAGATTGTGATAAACATTTTATATTTATCACCTTTTAAAATATTGATCTTATGTACGGGTACACACATTCAGTCAATTCCAATTTAAACTGCAGAACAAAGTCATTAAAAATGCATGTTTGTTAAACCTATGCCAGAAATAATTTTACTTTTGTCTAGAGGCAAAGGTTTAATTAAACCTGAGACACTAGAGACAAAAGGAAGGGAGTTCTGAAAAAAATGGCAGATCTTCATTGGAMTGTCTACAGAATCTTGGATAAACTGAGGTTTCTTAATCACTAATTCAGTAGGTCAGTTTTGCAGCAGTAGCATAACTGATAAATAACTTTTGTGAATTATCATCTGACAGAGTTCATATCTGCAGTTGGTTCATCAGCAGAAAAGGAGACAAAGATGTCTTTTATTCTACACCACAAGAGATGGATGGTTYGAGTTACACAACAGAAAAGACACGATATTATCTGAGTCACTACAATCACACCCCAAGTCAGGGTAGCATCCATAAAGCAATGTGCTGTATTTATTGAACACAGGGCAGATAATCCTTTGATCTCTGGTTCTGCTTGTTTCAACAGCCCAGTTTTAAATTTGTATTAGCAATTATGATTCACATTACAATCAAATATGTGGTTTCAGATATGAGAAATGAAAAAAAAATCGGTTCTTTGCTTCAAAGATTCAACTATAGATTTGAAAGTGCTTAAAGAAGCAAAATTAAGTTATTGAAAATATGCTAGTATCTTTTTGTGTCACCCTGAGAGAAGAAATCCTTATCTATTCCTAGAAGATATACATTTAAATGAAAATGCAATTAAAGAAGATTTTTTCAAACCACTAAAACTGTATTTATAGCAATTTATACAGTTTCAATGCCACTAGATTTTAACAGCTAAAATTACTGCAAACTAGCTGTTCGTTCTTCAACATTTTAGTGTCTCTCAGAGATCATCTTAATTAAATGCCTTAAGTGATTCTCAGTTAAGCAGGGGAAGGTTTGGTTGGAATTTTTAAACATCCACAGCCTGTCACAATTAGGGAAAAGTTTCTTACTAGAAACCAAAAATGAAAGGTCTTTGTGCTTTCAACACACTCCTGGATTTCTTTATCCTTTACAAACACAGAATTTMACAGCAAATTATTTAATCTGATAGACATGCCAATTCTGTATTTTCCCAACTATGTGTTATTGTCTGGATCTTAAATAACTAAGATCTGTGCTTTGTGATGTTGCAGAATCCTATGCTGAAAGGTCACTAATAGATTTTTAAATGGGCTACATAGATAATTGAAAAACAAAGCCATCTCTTTCATGCAGAGGCTTTTGAAATAGCASCAATTACAGCCTGCCTGATGCTCTCCCAGGAGTTTATGCACTCATGGAAGATTGTTCTGGATGCCTCCACTTGTCTCTGTACAATCATGTTCTTCAAGTGTGGCTCTTCAGCTCCCCAAGTTGTGAAAATGTCTGAAATATGCTTTCTTACAGGGCAGGGCAGCTCCTCCAAGGAAARGCTGGATATAATCTCTTCATACAATTTGTACCATGCCTGCTAAGTCATAAGGACTTTACAACTGCTTTCAGTGAATAGGGACAGGGATCYTGTATGAGGCACCTTGTCAGGGGCATATTGTACATTAAATTTCTACTTCCTAAAGAAAACCAGATCCCATTTAATCCTGATGTGTATGAACAATTCCTATGAATTTGCCAGGACTATTCTGAATTGCTGTTTTCGTCTTCTGAGTACTTAGCACTTTTATGTTTCTGACCCTGGCAACACCTGTAATCACATTCCCTCACCACAGTCCAGTCACCACCAGATTCAGAAGGTCACAGTGAGAGGTGACTCTGAACTTAGCCCAAGTTGTTCTTAATTCACTGAAAACCCTGTTAGAGATTAAAGAAAATTGAAGTAATTTGAGTCCAAACCATTGCTGACTTGGAGCATTCTGAAAGCATTCCCAAAGCACTCTGAAAGGCTTGCTGAATATTTTGAAGGTGAATCAAGGGTTGTTATGTTGATCCCTAGCAGGACGTTGTGTGCATAACGAAGTCCATAGAAAAAAGAATATAAAGTTTATATATTTTCAAATAATCTAGAATATTATCCTTAATAATTTTGTTGAAATTTAGACAAAAGAATATAAAGTTTATGTATTTTGATATTATCTAGAATATTATCCTTACCAATTTTGTTCAAATTCAACCAATCTATGAGAGACAGCTTATTTATATTTCTTTACACTTAGTTGTATCTTTTTCCTGAAACTCAGCATTTAAATTTGTCTAGGCAATTTTAAATTAAACTGCCAAATTAATCAATGAAAAAGTAAATGAACCATACTTAGCGGATAAGGGTGCAATCCAATTATTATGTTGAAGGCTGAAAACTCTAATGAATGAGAAAAGAACATCAGACTTGGGCTTACTATAAATAGGGTTATTAACTATAGCCTATTTATATGCAGAGCTGCAGTCTTGCAGAAGGACCCGCARAACAACTTGCAGAACGTGTTAAGAGACGGTCAAATAAAGTATCATCTGAACATTAATTCCAGCTAAGTGAACAGGTCCCTGGAGCACTTCAACATAGAAACTAAGGTCAGTGGACTTCGGGCAGAAGTGGAGAATATAAATTCAAGATTTCAGAAATACAATGCCAAGGAACAAAGTCATGCAAGCAGAACAGACCATGAGCTGTATTATCTGCTTGTAAGACAAGACAGAGAGGAACATACTCATCAACAGCTAAAGATACGGTTTTTCCTTTCCTTCACAAAGAATAATGTGACCTCAGGTCTTCTTCCTGATTATTTGAAAGGTGAAAGAAGAGGATGGAGGACACGACGTTTCAGACCTGAGTAATTTTCACTTGGCAAGAAGCTGGATGACAGAGATTTACCATTTGGAATGGTAGAATATGCTCTACTCTGCCTGCAGCACGCCATAGAAGGCAGTGTCCTAAAACTATCTTATGTATATATATATATATATATATATATATATATATACAGATATTTTACAGCAACAAATTCCATTACAGCAGAAGAATATTGTTTCATGAAATACCTTCTCACACAAGCAGCATACTAAACTTGGCACATGAAGAGGATGAGGGAAAACCTTTGTCCAGCTGACATCACTGAAARTAAAGACTAAGCACAATGATCATAAGTCCAGGTACACAATTTAAAAAATAAAGCCCAGAATTACAGAAGTAGTGAGACAGTATTAATATCATACCCCACATGAAAATATTTAAAATACATGGTGAATTCTATTTTCATATATTTTCCCCAGGGAAAAAAAGCCCACTGATTTGGTGCAATTTCTAACACAATGTAGTTTTCAGGCTATTTCAGCTTACATCATAATATTATTCCATTCATCCTCTACTTGATAATGTCTGATTAAATGAAATGGAACACAGAATTTTTTTTCTGAAAAATTTATACCAGGACATTGTAAACTATTCTTKAYACTAATATTTCACAATAATGGTTGCAAATTTAAACAATATGAAAKGAATCAGATTCAAGGACTTTCGCAACTACCAGAAGAATACACAGTATATTTTTGTTCAAATTTGTTAACTAGTCTATGGGATAAATGACAGGATAAAAACTAATGTGAAAAGCAGTCTGGGAGGAACATGGTTTTCAGCAAACTTAAGAAGCAAGTCTACAGAACCTGTAGTACAAAATACATTTTCTGTTAAATGCCCTGTAAYGTTCTTTTATTCCTTTGCAACTTCAGTAAATAAAAAATGGGATCTCAGTTCTAAAGACATAAATCCGTTTACATTTGTGAGAAATATTATTGAAAAGAGTCAACCATGTAAATCAGGATTTTGTCCAAAATTCCATTTACCTGTAACAATGAGTTAGAATTATATTTGTGCACAATGAAATTCTAGATAGCTYACATATTACATCATGACATGCTGTGGGTATAAGTACTGACAATAATTGAGAAACTCTGTGAACACAACTCATTCTTTGATTTAATTAGGATTTATGCCTGCCAGACTCACAAGCATTTATTTAGCATTTTACTAGTAAGCATTTGGAACAGATTTTACTGGTATTATACATTTTACAGGATATTTRGCTTTGCCAAACCATAGCAACTACTTTTTCATCACTGCAACTACATTTACAGTATAACTAGTGTCAAAGTACAAGACCTTTAAGGTCTCAGAAGTTTGGGGGCCTTCTTCTAGACCRAAGAATAAACTACATAACAAYGGTATTTTAAAAAGAAAAAKAATAAATGATGTCAACATTTTAAAACAYGTACTTCATTAGTAAACCAAGGTCTTGAGAATAATTCTATTAAAGGCCACACCAACTGTGTCAGCTTATTGTTTACACCATTTCTCCCCATTCCCAGTGCTTACAAAGCAGCAATCTGAYGCATAAAACCCCACAAGTCTGCCCACAATTCAGCAGCTGGTTCCATGTGTCACTGTCTCACTCTGCCCACCAAAACAATGAATTCTGTCACATAATCTACTGCACCCTTCAGTCACCATCTCTCTGTTGCTGTTGCAATCACACATTTTTTAGACTARTAACTCTACTGCTGGTATCTCAATGTGACTAACAGACCAACTTCTTCATCCCTTTCACCTCAATCCCAAACTAACCATTTTACATTTCACTTCTTTAGTATTTCCCTTTTACTCCATCAACAATGTTASCTCTGTSMCCTATGTAAAAATCTCAGTCAGATTTTCCACCTTGACCCATGTGTGGGAATCTCTGAATCTGTGTTGAACAGCCCTCTACATCCAATGCCCATACTCTTAGACAAGCAGTTTTCCATTAGAYTCACATGGACAATATGTATTTTTTTAGTATGGTATTCATGGAAAAAACAAGGTCTTGATAGTCCTTWTTCTGTTGCACAAGGTTAAACATACAGTCTGCAGCTAACAAATATAAACCTACAAGTACAGGTATTTGACAGCCCCTGTAGAGAATAGTTGTTTTGAGACTAATCCTTGACACTTTGCTCCAGTCTTTCTGGCACCTACTTATTCATAATGAAAAGAAAAATATGCTTCTTTCCTCCTTCCTCCTCAATATCATGGTGTTTCTTACTTCATGCCTCAGGCAAGTTTTACATCTGCCAAACCCCAGATTACCCTTTAGATATTCTTGCTTATCAGAATGCAAGAAACATGCAGAGTGATTTTAGAAGATAACTTTTTCAATGTGGAGGAAAAAAGCTTTCACAACCATTTTGTAAATTCTACGTGTATTTATAAATTATTACTGAAATAAAATCTCACAGTAATTCTTTAAAMTGCTGTGAGGGAGTAGAGACAAATGAAAGGATGGAAAGAAAAAATACTATAGCATATCTTTTTATACTCACACCATCAAAAGGACTACAAAACTGCATGCTCTGATGAATTTGCTGGCCAACAGAGAAGCACTCTAAATRTTACTTTTTCATTTCTAGTCTTGCAATTTAGTTGGTTGCAGTTTAGGATGTAAAACGCAACAAAAGCAGTGCACAGAGCAAAGGTCCAGCAAGTGGCTTTGGGCAGAAACCAGCCCAGATTCAAATAAAGAAAGGGGTTGGGGTGGGCAGCCAGCTATCGTGTGCATGGTGATACCTATGATCAAGCTCAGGGAGAAGGCAGGAGGTCACTGCCTGCATTCATATCAGTGCCAGTGCCTAGTGGAGCACATCCCTTGGTCCCTCTCTGCTATCACCAAGTGGGGACACAGAGCTGCCTCAGGTGTCTTCAGGTTCAGCAGAGACTGCTACCACCCTGACCATCTCCCCCTCTCTCATCTGCCCACTTACAGACACGGTCTGGTCATTTGGAAAATACCTGAACTTCATCAAGGTCACACTACACTGGTGAACCTGAACTGATTCCTTCAAGAAAAATCATATCAGGAAAACAGTGTTTGAAAATACATAAGTTGTTTTGAATCTTTCTTCCACRTATAMACATTCACTTGTTAYACCAACATTTCAGACACCTCTAAGKAGTACAGTGTTTTCCACTTTCTGTTGCCCCTAAACAACATCAACCCCATATGTATAAATGAAATTTGATGCTATTGGATACCCAGATACCAAAGTTTCTAAAAAACATTATTACATTAGGGTGCAATCGTCATTTAATCAGAAGGCAAACTACTGCCAAGTTCTCCCTGGCAGAATTAAATGCTTTCAGTCAACTCTTGGGTTTTAAATAGGCAATTCAAGTTTTAGAATGTTTGCCAAGCTTTACACCACAAAATTCAGCATGGACTTTAGTCTTAAAATCGTGTAGACCTTCTGGTAGTTTAAATAAACAAACAAACAAACAAACAAACAAACAAATAAATAAATAAATAAATAAATAAAATTATCACATTACAAAGAAAAAAAATCAGTTTCATATTAATTTGACTGTTTTCATCATGACAAGATCACTGTTTGAAAGAAGAACAAATGACAGCAATATTGCCACTCCCATAAGGCACGGGACAAAAGACAGCCCCCCTATTTACTATTTGTAAACAGTACAAAAGCCAGTTATTAATAAAACAAACACACCCAGAGGGTACTGCTTATTTCGGCAAATGTAAACTGAAATGCTTCAAAGGAAAAACAACATTTCACAACAATGCCAATGTTCTTTCTTTACCCTTTYTCTTGTTTCTTTTTTACCATTTCTTTTTCTACTTTCCTTGCCCATCAGTTCACAGTCATGAAGTAATCAGCTGGCACCCTCAAAACTTTCAAAACCAGACCTCCATAATAATCTTCTAATTCTTTCAAATTCACTTAAATTCTAGCAGCAACAGGCATCAGCTTACAGTCACAGGAGAGAGGCTCACAGAAGTGTATTTAGAAACCCTTCAACATTTTGGAATAAATAGCAAAACCATCCACATGGAGAAAATGTGATAATGGACCCATAACGTGACAGCATCAGGCTCTTAAAACATTTCTCCTCAAAGCTCTATTGTATGCATGATTTACTTTGAGCATAGGGATATCTGGAAGCCACATCAAAGAGCTAATGGATAGACATTTTGTTAACATATGTAGAACTGATGCCAGGCCATAAAACAACATTGCATTGAGTATTATATATCTTCAGAGAAGTCTGGTTGTTTTGTGCTGGATTCATTTTCTTGGGGTTGGGTTGGATTTTTGGTCTACAAATTATTTCTTCCGTTATGTGCATGAATGCCTAACAGGCTCAGAAGCCTGGACAATTTTTATGTTCTTTTGTTTCCTGGATCTTTGCCCAGTATCCCAAAATCTGAGAGAGGGCTGATCTCTGAAACTGGGAAAGGAAGAAGAATGAAAAAGTAAATAAGCAGCTATTTCCTTTGCAGAACAGGTTCTGTTACATCAATCGCAGACTGGCAAAGAACCTCACAATCTGTGCTGTTACCTCAGCATCTCTGTTTCTCAGGTCATCCCGAGGACTGCTGCTTTCAAAGCACTGTTCAACCTTGGCTGTAAGCCACAGTACATTCTTCAATGGTCTTTCATGCCCRTGGTGTTCAAAATAGAGACACTTTTCAAATGGTACATACTGTGGATACGACATTCCATAAAAACAGAGGCAAAAAAGCTTTTTAGAATGAATTCCTGGAACAGGTCTCCAGGATTCTGAAAAGGCCACTTATAAGCTCTTCTGTTTCTGCTCTAAAGTATTTATGCTGGATCACAGAATAATGAGAAACCATTAWATTTATGTACTTTGTAGGGCACTTAGGAAACAGTTTTTCCATKACTTAGTAATTGTAGGATAAGTAAAACAGCACTGCACACCAAGAAATACACAACATGAAAGGACACTGAAAGTCAAGATTGTACAAGAGTTCTATCTTTATCCATTTTGATACCTTTTCAGTTAATCACATATTTTGTGGTACCATGTTTGGCACATTAGGTACACTGAAGCCAGAGTAACAACAAACAGATGCTATTTATAGCATTTCCCCAGAGACGGGAATGGTTGCTGCTGCACTTTAAGACCAGTCATGTTACATCTGTATTAAAATGAGAAGACAAACATGTTTTACTGCCAGCTCTGCCTGAATTTCAAATGAAAACCACATTAGTTAACTTGTAAGTTTCTCAGTCAGTCAGTCTCCAGTGTCAGCTTACATAGTTTAAATAAAACATCTCACCAACACACAATACAGCACAAAAAGATGCTAACAGCAAGAGCCTGGGTACAACAGAGTGCTCAACTACTCCTCCAAGAGTCAGAAATGGACTGCAAATGTCTCCAACCTGCAATGGCCTGGACCTCAGCAAGTCCTCCTACCAAACCTTTGTCACTTCACAAACTCTTTGGCTCAATTGTCAGTAGTCATGCAGGCTTAAATAGGTTAAGTCCCACAGCCCACAGGTTTTCTACTCTTGCTGCTGTCCTAAGCACCGTGAGAATGGGATCCCAAGCTCAGAAAGGCTGCCAAGGCATCAAGTCATAGCATGTTTGGTCCCTCTGTTTCCCATCTGTTTATAAAAAGAAAAGTTTGATCATGAATTCCTTATCTTRTAGACACAGGCTCACCTCCTTTGGGCACCTACAGGTAAATCAGGCCTGAGCTGGCACTAAACAAGGACCTCAGATCCCACGAGGATGGTGGATGCCTCTGCTCTGAACATGCACGATCATGCCTGCTCTGACAGAGGAATCGTCTTGYTTGGGGAGAACAGTCCTCTCCTAACTAAGAAGGAATAATACAATTATCGGGGAGATGCTGAACTTTGCTGRCAGCATGACAAAATCCATCTCCTTTTTCTGTTCAGATGCTTTCTACACCACCTGAAAACTTGATACTGCAAAGTTGCAGCTTGCAGTAGGTTTCAGCACACATTTTTCTTAGCTCAAACATTTGCTTACTGCCTACTGGCTGGCCAAAAGAAAGGACAGAGCAGAAAGGAAACCTAAAGTATTTCTGAAGTATCAGTGGGTTAATTTTTCAAAAGTACTTGCACATTGGGTGCAGAAGTGTCTTACAAAGACACAAGGCCTGTGCGCTCATGTCACACCATCACCTCTGAAGATGCATGCATCCCTGAGAGCCTGATGCTTCACAAAGCAGTAATCATGTTCCTTTTACTGCTCTAAGTTATTTGGAAATGCAAATGTGTTGAAGGTAAACATAGATGCCTAAAGTAAGGTTTGCAACTCAAAGAATTCTGAGTATCTATCAACATTCGTTGCAGCAGCGGTGAGTTTCAGAACACTAAATCTTAAATATAGCAGACCTTTAGGAAAATACATAAAAAATGTGTAAACTACATTTTTTTCTGTTTTCCTAAGCATTTTTTTTAGTTTTAGCCCCCAAGCCCCAATTGCTATAGACAAGAATCCATATAAAACACTTGGAAAAATGATTGAAAAAGGAGGAACTGAACTGGATATGCTGCARAAGTGGTCAAATAAAGAAAAACACAAAGCAGAAAAAAAACCCCAATGCCCCTGGAAAAGAAACCCCAACAGTTAAGAAAAAAACAAATTATTTTCTCCTTTAAAGGATTTTAATATTAATAATACTGCTTGTAATGTAAACTTATCAGACAAATATTATTTCAGTTAATGGTGATGTTTTTTAATAAACATGTTAAAATCTCATGGAAGGAATTACTGAATTATTTCTAAATCAAGCAATATAACAAATTCTGGTCAATATATAGATAAACACAAGTTTATCTAAATGTTTACCTAAATGAACATACCTAAGTGTTCAGTTACATCTTGAGCTGAATCACTTTTCACCAGACTTCTTTACGTCCTACAGTGACCCTTATTTTCAACTAAAGTTTCAGGGGTTTAAGTTGTAATTTGCTGCAATGTCTGTGACAAGCTACGTTTCACAGGTTTCAACCAAATTTTAAACTGTTTTGCTTTAGACCTTCATAAGAGCAGTTGACTTCTCACCCAGAGTTCAGAGATCCAGATTTGTTTTTGTTTCAATCCAAAACTTAAATTGAAATTTTGGCCTGTGGAAATGGCACCTTTCTGTTCCCCTGGATTTGTACTGCATTTTGAAACACTTTGGCACAGATGGCATTGTAAGAGTTTGAGGGTTTGGATCTGCAATGTATTTTATTGCCTAAATAGCTAGATGGTTCCCATTTTTAYCAGAGTAACGCAGTGGAATGAGCAYGGTGAAGCACCCATTAAGGCTCCAAAAGGAACTGAATACTAAAAACCTAAACATTCATTTGTTTTATTTTTCTGTTTCCTGGTTACGTTTTCAAAGTGTGTCCACTAACCACTCCCATTAACATCAGCAGGGGGTTTGTAAATAAGCCTTTACCCAGTGGTTAAAAAAATTAGCTGCTGAGTGGAAGTAGTGAAGAGATCACAATCCCCTTCATTACTTAAAGAAACAGAGCAGGACAGAAAAGAGAAAACCAAGTACAGGCAAACACCTTAACACATATTTGAAATTACATTTGAACACTTCATAACATGAATTGAAATGTCAGATTTTGAAATACAACAAACATAATACAGGAATGACATCCTATATACTGGTTAGAAACATYGTTAAAAATGCAGATGACATACAATTAAATTAAATGCACCCTAATTGGGAAGTTGGAACATTTAACTTGGTAAATACATGTTTCATGGAGCTAGACTCACAGGTGATGTTGTGTAAACCAATCAACAATCAGGGTAGTTACTTCTTCCCTGCCCAATGATAAAGCTGCTGAAACTGTACATTCATGCTAACATTGAGTATCTCTAGACACCACAAGCCAGAGTTATAGAACAATGATCTCAGAAAAGACAGAATCTTTTAAGAGCTATRACTGGTTTAAAGGTCAGAGATAGTCATTCTTCTTCTCCATTGAACCCATAAAAGTACAATGTTTAAAAAAGCATTGTGGCTCAGTAGGTATTCTAGCAGCAATTTCTAGTGCTGCTGTAATTGAGGTTGTATCAAYATTTTCACAATAAAACATAGTGCCAGAAAAGTAATTTCATGTTGTAAGCTGACACAGAAAATGTTGCACCAGGCACAAATCCTTCAGCACCAKGAGTTTAGTTTTTAYGATTTTTAGCAAAGAAGTTGAAAGAAAAGAGTAAGAAAGAACASAAATATTATAAACAGAAACCAACAATGTACAATTAATTAAGGTTCAAACAGAATTTGTGATGCAGATGTTTTATTCTAAACGCACATAAAACACCTGCTAAAAATAGCCATAAAACCTGTTACCTGAAAAAGACTGAAAAGCTGAGATGTCTGAAATATAWAAGTGTGTGTGAATAAAAGTTAGTWGTTTTAGGTATTTCTTAGAAAGCACTGTTCTTTTGGTCTGGTTTTTTCGTATTTTTAAAACAAAAATAAGTTTCTYTTCATACATTCTCACCCACCTGCTCTGGGTACTTGCTTCCAACTATCTCTGCCACAGTGTTAAAGGATGGAGAGTCTGGATAAGTCTTAGCTCCCATCTTCAGGTGCACAACAATCTTAGTGCCCCGCAGAGACATTCGTGACATCATTTCAGCATCTTCCACAGAGATGCAAGCAGTGGGAATTTTGGGTACATCAGGCTGGTAACTCTGTCCCCCGGTATGTGGGCTGTTAAAAAAAACAAAAAAAAAACCAACAAAAAAAACCCCACAGGTGTTAGCTCTGACTTAGCTCTGTAATTTTTTTAGCATTATCACAGAATTATTATGAAGAATCACGCATGACCATGCCCACCTCTCAAAAGGGACATAGCTACAATTCTTAATAAACCTTTTGACAAAATACATCAAGCGTTTTTATRCTAATCAGAATACCTGACTGTTACTATTATATATATCTAGAAATCTATTCTTCGTCAGCTCTGCCTAGGTGCTTTGACCTGCATTGATACCACACTTTATTCACAGCTTTACCAGAAAGAAAAGCAAGGGAAAGTCTAAATGAACACCTAGCCCTAAGTGAAAGTAATTACATTAAAATTCACTACTAAATTTTAATGCTATTTTCCAAATAACAGAATTGCAGAACAGATGAGGTTGGCAGGAAACTCTGGAGGTCATCTGGATCAACCCCCCTGCTCAAGTGGGCCACCCAAAACCAGTTGCCCAGAACCATGTACAAAGTGTGAAGGTCTTCACCTGTGTGCCTTCTTACATGAGCAGATACATTTTTTATACATTTAACCAAAAAAAATTAAAAATTGGGAAATTGGGTTATTTTTAAGTCTTCTAAACTGGAAAAAAACCCCACCTAATTCCTGGAGGAGATATGGCAAGGAGGAAAGGAGAAATCTACTTTGTAATGTTATAGATTGGGTAAAATGGGAGAGATTATTCAGCTCTATTTGTTTAAAAGAACAAATCCTYCTCACTAATAACAAGTCATATTGTAATAACCCTCAGAGTAGATATGTATATATATTTATTTGACATAGAAATACTAAAAACYAGTTACAGAGGCCTTACAGGAGCTGCTTCAGAATGTAGACAGATCTGTTTATTAGGTGGCAACAGTTCAGGAAATTATGCTCCCAGYTGTTTACAGCTGAACCTCAATCAAAGGCTGGTGCCTCTTCCCATCAGCCTTGCAGGTCAGGTGATCCATAGCTCACCTTTCAAATAACATTTACCCTGAAACTCAGAATCTCTTGTGCCATGTAATACTCCTTGAGTGGAATGAACTCACGTAGACTTCTAAGTTMAGATATCTTTTTTTCTTCCTTTTGCTTTGTAAGAAAAAAAAAGACACCCCTCATCCCCACTTTTAAACTGCGATAACTTGCTGYGTGTGTTTAATATTTCTTTGAGTGTTTGGGGATAAACCCAGCATGCTAACCAAGAGACTTTCCAAACAATGTAAAATAAACAACAGACTGGGAAAAAAAAAAATAAAAAAGAGAGATGACAATTTTATCTACTAATGTTAAAAAAAAACAAAAACCCTACATTAAAAAACTGAGCAGAAAACTTTGTTTCTGCTCATTTTAAATGAATGCATTCACCTCTATCTTCAGGCAAGTTTATTTCTTAGYACTAACATGGTGTGTACACTAAATTGCAGAAATTCAAGTTTTATCACTAATTTCACTGTCCATGCTATTTCTCAGATACTCAACAAGAAACTCTCAAAACTGTATTTGTTTCTCCAATWTAAACAGCAACTACAAGTCTTTCAGATGCTCCATCCTGATAAACTGGATAAAGCTTCTGACAACCTGCTATCATTCACACAGGCTTACACACCTCAAGTGACTGAACACTTGCAGGTACAAAATTTACCCAGCTAGCCCAAAAAAGAAACCTTGAAGTCACCTGGAAGTGCCATTTGTATGCTTAAACTACTACTTTGCCAAGATTACAGAGGTAAACTCAACTACCCAAACGAAGTCATGTTGGCACAAGCAGGCAGATTCAGGCTCAGATGATACCAGGACTGACACAAATGCATGACAGCAAATGATTTCTACAAAAAGGGAAATAGACCCTAAGCATTACCAATACAAAGACACAAGGCAATAACCCAGCACTGCATGTTCCTAATGCTACAAGAGGAATTCACATAGAAAACATTCATGGCAGACACTAAGAATCCTGGGACGCACATTATTAAAGTTTACATACATGCAAAACATGCCATGTTTAAGTATATAATCTACATAAATTGCTGAATAAAGTGACAAAGAATACATCCAAAGAATCTAGGTAAAGCAAATTAAGTGCCTTTTATGCAGAGATAACCAGAACTGGAAAGGCTACTGACCATATGGCAAGACCTGAGCAAGAATTAGCTAAACTAAATAGAAATTACTARCAGACTTTGTGTGTAACAGATGGAGAGAAGCATTCCTGACTTTGGCTCAAAACAGGGCAAAGAGGATACAGATCAGGAGAGATTTTTTTTTT
>NW_026623294.1:602501-622674 GCF_030028575.1 Malurus melanocephalus | reverse complement strand
CATAAAACCAGCTACAGAGGTCACAAAGCAACCCTGACTCTGAACCAGCATTGAACTTTACAGCATTGGTACCTAGAGGCAAGMAAGGTGCACCTCTGGCATTTCCCACTAACACTTGGGATTGATGTCAGCATCTGCTGTTCCAAACACACACTCTCTCTGAAAAATGTCATCCAACAAAGCCTAAAGTAATTCTGAAAAACTTTCAGGGTAATTAGGCCATTTAATATATGACACCCTCAGTCCAACACCATAGTTTGGTGTTCAGAAAAGACGGTAAGTAGTTCTTCCATTGTTTTTTATTTACTTAACAAAAGAACCTGCTTTRATTTTAAATCTACTGAATCACCTCACATCCATAATCAAACTGTTAATTTAAAACAYAGTAATAATAATACAAACTCATAGCAATTTAGTCCTGGCATTCTTGTTCAACAGCTTTCAAGATTCAGATAAACAAAGTGGTTGAGTTTCACTTTTGCTAAATCCCTAGATTTCATATCTTGGAAAGTACTTAAGAGAAGAGTCATGGTATGAATAAAAGCAGAGAAAAGGGTAAAAAAAAAAAAAGGTGCATTTTCTCTGTTAAAAGTACATGCCAAGTGACAGTAAGAAACAGACCGGCTTCTATCTTACACTGAAGTGTAAAGGGAGAATAAAAAAAAACCCAAAAAACCAGCTAGTTGGTTTCTCTTTGGAGTAAAACAATCAAATGTAGAGAAACTAAAAAAATGTGGATGAAAAGATGTGCTGCCAGTGTCAGGTCRGTTCTAACTCTTGTTACTGCAGTAGCTGACCTTGCATGCTTCATTTCTTTGTTCCTGCACTTCCAACCTTTATCTCTAAGATAAGTTAAAATGCCCCAGGAAAAATAAACTGTGTAAGAGCCAGTGCTTCAAGCTAAACTGGATGCTCTGATGGAAAACAGATCTCAAGTTGAAGCCTTAGGAAATGATAGCAATCTCCTAAAGGAAGAATAAGCATGACATTACAAGAACTCTAACATGGCTAAAAGGAAAAAAAAATACCCCAACCAATCAAAACTTGATTATACAAAAGGTTACAGATGTGTATAAACACACCTCCAATGTGCCATTCTTCACATCAACCTCAAAAAGCAATCTAGGGTGGGGAAATAAAAAATCAGTGTTGTCTAAGTATTGCCAGTGTTGTCTAAGTTTGCTCGTTCAGACAAACACATTGCAAGTATTTTCTACAGGACCAGTGAAATTTTCACTCTATGAACCATGTGTAAATGAAAAATTTATATCAGATCAGCTAGTTTGTTAATATTGACTTAAATCATAAAATACATTCCTACATGAATCACTAGCTATACCCATAGCAAGATCACAGCCYTAACTCAGTAACAGGCTTACATCTTCCTCATACTCTGCTTTTGTTTGTTCACTTCTATATTCTACAAACCACAGAAAAACCCCTCACAAACAAAGCTTTGCACTTTGAAGGGAGTGATGGAACACACTGTTGCAAAAGAGACGGGAAACTACACCTCTTGCTCTGGYGGTCAGCTACAAAGAGTTGCTATTCATGAGTGCCTCACTCCTGTAACTTGCTCTGCATCWGGAGCAGCATGGCAAAGCCTGAACTCCATGCAAGTAAATTCCTTTTTCCAGCACCACAAAGTCCTTACAAAACAAGTTGCCCTTGTGTGCACTTCCAACTGTGCATGTTCTTCCAAGATTCTCATCATTATCTGGATAGAGAGGCCAAACTATAATTGCAATTAGTCAGAATGTCAAAAGTATTGTTAATCTTCTCAGAAGAATTAGGTCTATAAAAATAAAATCAAGACTATTTCCCATTTACAACCACTGGACAAAATAGAAATAAATTCAGCCTGATTTTGTATTTCTGTCATCATTTGTCCCAAGATTTATTGTTTTGTTTGCTTCTTATATTGTCTCTGTAGGATTTGATTTGTTTGTTTACCATAAGTTGAAACAATATGAAGACTGTACAGAAAATTTTAAGGAACTGTGGAGTAAAAATACTACACAAATACAGAATTAAATAAAATGGTAGTCTSTTACCAAGATTTGAATATCTGAAATCCAGCCACACAGTGTCTCTTCCAGATTTCTCTAAATGATGCAGCATCAGCACAAGTGTAATGAAGTGTAAGAAAGCCTCTAGAAGCTACCGGCCCTACCAAAGAAAATTCCCTTTGAAGAACAACACAGCATTATTCTGTTACCACATGGACTCCATTTAAATTAACATTTAGAAAACTGCATCTAGTGAGTGCTAGGCTCTCAATAAAATTAGGTTTTGCCAAACAAGCATAATAGCTCTCCCATAATGACATATGTCCTAGGTTACAGAATGTAACTTACATGTATATGTTTGTATTTCATTACAATATTCAGTATCACAAGCACCAAGAGAATTCTCCAGTAAGTACAGAATTTTTAAAAAATAGTATGGATTAGATATAGTTTGTCAGACAAGAAACAGAAAACAACCCTGAATAGTAAAATGAACAAATGAAGTTCAATGAATTCTACCCTGGGACTATCCAACTGCTGGGAAAGTAGAAAAGCTTTCCAAGCATCTGTAGGAAATGGAAGTTTGCATCAGCTGCTCTTCAACTGAAAAAGAAACTTGCTGGATCTTACAGAGATGAGGATGACTCTCCAGCAGCTGACATCTTGAGGGAACTGTTTAAGTCATACACCTGTTTGGCCTCCTCCTGTTCAGTGCAAACCACCAAGCTCTGTCCTTCTGTGCTCACATCCCTGCCTTGTGAGAATGCAGCTGCCTSCTGCACGCTACCATAGGTACTATAGGAGAGGGCTTCTGGAGGGAGCACCACTGACAATCCTAATTGCCACCAGCTGCAAGATTCTGGCTTCATAGGCTTTGTTTTTAATWTTTTTGTTGAATTCCTAGCTTCTCAGCCTTGAGCATAAGTCTTATTTATATCTTCAGTGACCCCCTCTATCACCAGAGACCAGTGTGCACACAGGACAAATTCTAAAAACCTCATTGAGAACAGATGTTACATTTTATGCCTACAGGAAGGATATAAATAAATACAAACAAACAAAAAAGAAATGAAAAACCAAAACAACGAACCCCTCCCCTCATTTTCTTTATTTGGAAAGCAGCAAATCAGACAAAAGGCATCACAAGGTTAGCAATACAAAAGCAAAYTAAGAGCTAGCTGTTAGAATAGTGACCTGCTCTTTATACCTTCTCCATTTAATGATGTTTTCCATTATTATCATTAATTCTTACATCAAAATKATCTGAAGGCAGAAGAAATAGAACAGGGGATGTGAATGGTGCTTTTCTTCTTCYCTTCCTTCTCCACACAACACACCATTCCGAGCAGTGTGTTCTTTGGACACTGTCTTCCATAAAAGCTGAACTTATCTTAAACACATCTGCTTTTAGGAATACCTTCTCCCTTCAATAAGTGGCAATGTAATCCAAGCCTCATGGAGTTCATTCTTAAAGTGTAAAAAATAAGGTTTGGGTATCAACAGCAATACAGGGGCAGTCYAGAAAAAAACCATCAGGTAGGAATGGGAGTGACAGAGGGGTGAACATGTCTCTGAAGTCAGCAGGAGACAGAACAGTATCTTAGCATCAAAGGCAACTACATGGATGGATTAAAGAGGAAAGTTTTAAAAGTAAAAAACTAGACAGTAGAATAACATAGTTATTATCACCTCAGATAGAATGGGATTAAATCCCAGAAGTAAAATAGAAGAGAGGGAATGGAGAAATCTAGTAAACTTTGGTTTGTGGGTACAACCATTTCCACTGAAACACTTCCATAAACCTCAACAGAAGGGGGCGGAAGAGGAGGTGAGATTTTAAAACCTAACTGGATATGAGAAGAAAGCAAAGGGACTGACTGGATTCAATTTCAAGCAGTGAGCAAACTAAAAGTCACTGCAAGACACTTGTCCAGGTAAGCCACCACATTTTCTGAAGAAAACTGAAACTCTGAAACATSTTCACTACATAAATGTTTCTTTCACTCCCACACATCTACTTTCTAGAGAATATAGACACCTTTTTGATGTTCTATTAAACAATCCAATACTTTCGGTGTTCAAGTAAAAAAGTGAAYAAAAAATATGTTAGTAAAAATAATACAGAGGGGAGTACCACTTATTTTTCCTCTCAACTGAGAAATTTTAGTAGCGTCACATGAAAAGAACTGTTTTAACTTCGCCTGATCATTATATTTGTCTGTTATCAGTTATCACTTCACACATTATGCAATTTCACTTATGCAATGTAGGATGCAATATAAATGCCTAAGTGATAAGACAACTTTATCTAATAGTGTATTTGATAAACTCGTTCTCCAATAAATGTTACACTTTTATTTTCAAAATTCAGGCAGATCTTGCCTGTCACTTTGAAGTTGCAGACTCCCTGCATTTTTCATTCTTGAACTTGAAATCCACTGTAAGCAGAAAAGTTCTTTTTAGGAACAGAATGTATTTTTAAAATTCATTACAGTATCATAACTCCTGTGAACTATGACTAAATATTGAACAGCCCACTAAAATGTTATGCCAAGTGTGAGTGTTCTTTTCACAGCTGTATTTGTTAACTGTAGTGGTTTCTCCCAAAAGCTTCATAATCTACATCAGATTAAATAAAAATTGTCCCAGCAGATACCTATTTCCTCTGAACAGCTCCTTTCCTGGCAATTAATTGTGTCTGGGAAACAAAGAGTATAAGGCTGAAAAAAAAATTAAAAATTTCCAGTGTAAACTATCGTTGAGAGAATGATTGAATAAGTTCTGGTGATCTTCCCATGCTACAGGTTTCTTTGGGAGCATTCAGGAAGAACACCTGGTACACAGCAATTTCCATAAGGAAATTAACATAGGGGTTTTCTGAGAGAGCAGTTAAGTATTGAGAATTCAAGTTCTTTTCCTTCCCCAAAAGAAAAAGAGAAATTGCTCACAAAATGCTACACTTTCTCACTGTTTTGTTTTTGATGTCTAATTTGTTGTGCTCTTTAACACACTCTATATAGTCATACTGATTGACAGTTTGTGCTCTTCCCATTTAATCCTGGAGATRCTGCAATTCCTTCATCATCTTCTGGATGATGTGAGAGAAAAGATTATTGTCAATTCCAGTTTTACAATTTATAGGTTCCTTTAATATTTAACAAAGAGTGCCTGTAAGAGTCTGTGCTGGAAGAGAGACTGTCTGAAACAATATAATTTTATCTCATTTTCATTAGTTGACCCATATTGCTCAGGAAAACGTTGGAAAAAAGGTAGCAGGCTGRAGGCTGGTGCAATAATGATCATCACTTTTACAGTCTGTACAGAAATTAAAATGCACAAATGATTTTGGACCTGAACCAAGAGATACAGGCACACAGCCAGTCAGATCAGATGAATTGTTGAGGTGACATGGGTTTAGGGACATGATGAGATTCCAGACTACCAGAAAAGTGAACAGCTGCGAGTGCTCCAAGCTCACCCCTGGTAGCTCCAGGAGAAGAGGATTGTCAGGAAGGATCACAGGCTTCCCCCCTTCCTCCTCACCCATGTGTGCAGCTCACAACACCCATGTGAACACCTCACTGGTGTTCAGGCAGCCTCCATGAGGAGAAGCATGCAGGAGTCATCTGCACTCAGCCCTTTGCACACCCCACAGCCTTAGGGCTCAACACACGAGAACATCAAAGTCCACTTAGTGCAACACTGCAAGACAGTAACAGAATAAAAAGTGGGAATTTTTTTTCCAGTGTTCAGGTGCTAAGTAGTTGTTATTCCCCCACCCCCTGAAGTACACCATGCAAGAAAATTATCTTCCTGAATGTGAATGATTAATGTTAACACTGAGACCATGTATATAACTTCGTGAATAATATAAATAGAAAATCTGTTAAAAAAATTATACCTACTTAGAAAGAAGTGCATCATGACATTTTTAGAAGAAGAACTGTTTTACAAACTAATATACACGGCCTGAATTACCTTGCAGCTGTCAAGCTAAAAGTTCTTCCTGTAAAATACTGTGTACTACACTTCTGTGTAAGCATAGAGAAGTTACTTAAATTATTCACTGGAGATTGTACGTGTTTCAAATCTAACTGGTCTATAAACAGATACTGAATTCCACAGAACAAACCTGAATGTGTGCAATTCATAACTATTTATCACATAGTTTAAAGCAATTGTTCTGTAAGTGCAGCACAAAGATCACTTGCAGTTTGCAAAGTCTTTGTACACCCAGCTCTCAAAGTGGGCTTTTAATAGTTTCATCTACATGAAGGTAAAATTTCACTGACCTGCAGGTGAATCTTGTAAGGCAGCCCATACACTGATTAATACTTTAACAGTCTTAATACAGGTATTAATAAAACTCCTGTTTTAAGGGGACAGCTTGATCCGTGATCTAACCACTGAACTGTTCACCTGCAATGAACAGCTGATGGTTCATGTGACCCAGGATACATTGCCAATCACAWGGTAAAACTCCTTGCTGCCAGAGCTATGGAACTCTTGAGCAACTTTGCCACAAAAACAACTTCTCCTTGGAAGTTCATAATTTGGAAGTTCATGATTTGTCAAAAATTGGGGGGAAACAGATCTTTCTAGGATGATCCTTTTGAAACCTTGACAGTCYAACTGTCCAGCTCACAAGTCCTGTTAACCTTGGTAATGTCCTCCTGAAAAACTCATGTGGAGGTGGAAATAATAGTGCATTTGTGGCTAGAATTTCTGCCACAAACATATTTGGACCAAAACTAAACAAACTAAAATTTTCTGACACCTTATGTGGGAGACCCTAGAGACTGAATGGAATTCTCCTTTCCTTTCTCAGGAAACTTCCATGGACAAGTGTCATCTAGAAGTCTGACGGTGTTTTCCAATTCCTTGTCATCTTATTGCAATTGCCTGGATTCTGGCATCCTTTCACTAACTCTTAAGCTATTCCATTAAGTAATATMAAAATATCCAAGGAATAAAAAATATCATTCTATATGGGAAGGGGTTAAAGGAATCCATCAAAGATTGCCCCTGAGAAATACTACAAAGAGATTTACATGACTGTAACATAATTTTAGGCACAKAAAAAGAGGTACAATTCTAAAAACATAGGTTGCAGCTGCACTTTTTATCCCAAGTAGTGCTGCTGAAGTTTTCTCATGGGTCTGCCTATTCACATTGCATTTCTGACAAGACTGAAATGTTAGAGTTCTCTCAGACACTACAGCACACCATTTCTGTTTTCCTAGATTGTCAGTGTTATAAACTAAGTAAAAGAAGAAGGGAAAAAATCCACACAGTTTTGTGGAGTTACAGCCTTGGATGAACTCGACTGCCCAGGATTCTGGCTGTATCTGGACAGTGAGGAGTCCCTTCTCAAGGTCTTTGAGCATAAGCACAAACATAGATCCCTCTAATGCCCTTTAGGGAGATACAGAGCATGTATTCAAGTTGTCTGGTCCCTTCATTTAATTTCTGGCACTCCCACGTCCTCCCAACAGCAACTGTAGCCTTCTCAGAGCCCCGGACTGGGAGCCCTGAAAATTTTCTTTCCTTCTATAGAGACTGCAGAKAGATTCTCACGGGGAGACAGACTTTCCTCAAAGAAGGATCACAAACTACTTCCTGAAGAGGYGTAAGCAATACAGATTACACAATAGCTAAAACCTCCTTATATCTCTGCTGTGAATTCATTCTTTCCAAACCTTAGATTTTTGGCAAAATCAGATTTGAATCTGAGAACCTGATTTCTATAGTTCATGTTGTTCTCAATGATAAAGAACTTACGAAGAAAAAACCTTTTACTTTTATGAAATTCCAGCTCCTTCATGCTTTTTTCAGTGGCTTTATTGGAGTTATTACTGAATTGAACTAAAATCCTTTGAGTTACAGTCAACTCATTATTTTTAAAAATTTACATTTGAAAATATGATATTCCAACATAATGAACTATATTCTCTTTCATTCACCTCTTGAAGGAGCCTTCCCACAGATCGAAATCTAGCAGAATTTAACAATCAAACTAAAAACATAAATAAGACCCATGGTTATATAATAGATTATTTATCAACAGTAGTCACTCACTGTTAAGTGGTAATAAAACGGTTACTTGTTTTTGGCACAGGCAAATTGTTGCAGAATCTATTATTGACTACTTCAACACAGTTTAGAAGAGCTGACTTTTAATATTGTCTTCTACAGTAAACAATGTACAAATGTTGTCCTAAATTAACATTCAAAGAATATTAACACTGCTTATAAACAGAGAAAAAGAGATATTACTGTGAGATGCTCAAGATCCCACAGGGGCACAAGGCAGGATGATGAATGGAACTTCAGAATCCCTGGGTTCAGTTGATTCACATGATTATTCACCCTTGTCTGACAAAAGTATCTTTTGTTCTTCGGTGCACAAATGTCTAGAATCAATCTGGATTTTTCAGAGCTAAACATTACATTTGAGGTAATTTTTGTGTGCTTCACAGTCACGAGCAAACTGATGTGAAGAAATCCAAATGCAAATATGWCAGAAATAATGTGGTTCCTTTCTGATTCTTAGAAGTTTTTCTTTTGCATTCGCAATGGATTAAAAAACCATGAAGTGCAAGCAAAACTTTAATCTTGCTTAATAATAATAATAACAATGAACAGAAGCATATAAAAGACAACCTCTCTCTGTTTCACAGGGTATTTGCAGTTCACACTAGACAGCAAATGCAGAAGTACTGCAGATAGTGACCAGGAAATAAAGGCAAGGTGAAACAGTTTAGCAGAAGTCGCAGACCYGAGTCACCCAACCAGCTAATGGAAACAATCTATGAATACCGAACAAAAGTCAGATTTAAAAAGCCAAGTTATAAGAAAACRAAGTTACAGCTTTAGGTTTCTACCATCCTCCTAAATATAGAAACAAAATGAGAGAAAGTATAAGGTGCCTGAAGGAGAGGACAACAGGCAAGTAATCAAARCTGGCAT
The DNA here is from genome assembly GCF_030028575.1 of Malurus melanocephalus. NCBI lineage: Eukaryota > Metazoa > Chordata > Aves > Passeriformes > Maluridae > Malurus > Malurus melanocephalus. The sequence continues at coordinate 613,696 of NW_026623294.1, read as the reverse complement.
CACTGGCAGAGCAGAGACAGGAGTTGGCACCTCTCATTTAATAAACCAGATGGAGAAGGATTTTCACCATTTAGCCCTACCCTGCAGGCAAGACAAAAGCATTAGTAGTTGATGCAACAAGATGGACACAATAAGAGAAACGCAGGTGACTGATTGGATTTGAAGGGGAAAACAAACCTGGAGAAAAGGATTAAAGTAATTGAAATGGTTACACTTCTGAGGCACAACACATTGCTTCTATAGAGAAGAACCCATTATTACTGTTGGCCATCAGCACCAGCCTACATTTAGAAAACAATTCTAAACAATTGTGGAACAATTGGCTCTGACTTCCTGAAAAAAGTCAAAATGTGTGTGCCATAAACAAAGGGCTTCATCACATAAAYAGATCTAGCTAAACATACTTAAATATCTGACACACATCACAGTAAAGATAACACAGCAGGGTAAGGCCATCCTATGGGAAGACAACATCTAATGAAATAACACAGAAATATCCTACCATATGGACAAACCACAAGTAAAACTGTGGGAAGTGGAAGAAAATAGTAGAAACAAGAGGCCCCCTGCTCTCTAAAAAACAGTGCAAGCATTCCTGTAAAGAGAAATCGTAATATGTTTGAATAAACCATATACATATAATCACACATTTAAGGAAACAAGGCAAATAAAATGAGGAATTAGCATTTCYAAATCCTCTGCATGCCTGGGGCATTAACCACAGAGACTGGGTATTAACAGTTGATTAACAATCAAATATATTTTAAAATAGGCACCTATATTTGGTTGGTTTTTTGTTTTACAAAAGTAAAAAGCTATATAGCAAAATAAAATATTATGCTGTATATAAGCCTAAGTTCTTGCAAAAACCAGTTCCTGCAAAAAGCTCACTTTTGGAAATCAGCTGTAAACCTTCAAAAGGATACTTCAGATGCTTTAGTGCAGACACRACATATTTCCTAAATATGTTTCCTGAATATCTATAAGCTGAAATGGTTCTGCAATATGTAGATAAATTTCAGTAGCATCATCAAATTAAGAATAATGCCGAATAGATTCAGAAAAAGTATCTTGAGTAATACAGGAAGTAGAAACAATATTCTGTGGGAAAYAAAAACTGGAAAGCTACAAAAATAATGGGAAAGCATATGAAAATAACAAAATTGGCTAGGCAGGTGAATCTATACAGTAGATTTCTGTACAAGCTGTTTCATGGATTCAGTAATCCTAGAATACATGAAGAAAGAGGCTGTACTCTCCTTTCTAAAAAAAATTTGTTTGSTTGTTTCTTTAACGAAAAAGGAGACTATTAGGCTAAGGACGCCCCTAAGCCCAATTCTGTAGCCTTCTGGCACAAACATTCTGGTACTATTTAATCTTTTCCAGTTGTCCAAGACCAAATGCTCATGTGCTCTGGATATGAACACTCCAGATAAAGACCTCAGTTACTGMACTTCTACAGAAGAAACACAGAGAATTACAGAAAAACAAAATAACAGCCCACACACTTCTCAGATCTTATCAGCAGCTGAAAATAAATACAAAAATTGTGAAACTAATTCACTGGCACTGTAGTACTCGAATCCCTCTCTGTAATCTTTATCTGCTTTTTTTGTTGTCCAGTTTTCCTTCAATCCTCTACATTTATGGTCACCACACACTAGTGAGACACTTGGTGTAATCAAGAAAACCAAATATTGTGAGAAAATTAAAACCAGCCTGAAACTGATAGATCAAGACATCACAATAATGTCAGAGGGTTCTGAACTTGTTAACGGGGTTTTCATAGGCACCACAGCTCATACAGACTCAGAAGAGGTTGGCAGCACTGGAGAAAGATGGAGCTGATTAGGGAGAAACAGGAAATCACAGGAAATTGCTGAAGTTCCTGGTGCTCAACCCACAGCAAGCACAGCTGTAACTCCTTATAGACCAGTACAGGAAACCCAGGCCTTGGCAGTTTTATACACTCAACATCTTTATATACATGAACCAGTAATGCAAAGGTGGAATAAAACTTAATAACTTCAGAATATTATCAAACCTAATAATGGGTGCTCCTGGTACTGAAACAAGATCAGAGTTAACCAGCCATGATATGGGTGGCCATCTAGCCACCAACAAAATGTAGGACTCAATAATGTCAGGAGAGTGGCTACTCCAGAAGACAAGGAAAAAAAAACCCAAACAATGGAATACTACATTGATAAAGATTTGCTTTGGGAAGTTATTGGTGAGGAAGCCAGGATTTCAATACAGCTCTTACCCTCACAGCATCTTTCTGGACAACAGAGTCTACCAAAAAAGATTTTATGAGCCCTTTAGCTACCTCTACCAAAGTTACAGGGCACTGCTTGTATGTCTAGACACTAAATGGATGAAAGTCTTCACAATTACATGAACATATTCATGAACAGGAGGAGTCAAAGCTAGGAGGAGGTAGAGAAAGCCCTTGTTAGTCTCATCATTTGACTGACTTTCTAAGAAAACAAATAYGCCAGGTGTACGAAATTACACAGAGATTGCAGATGTCACATAAAGCCCATCTGCTGGAAAAAAAAAAATCAAAACCAACCAAACCCCAGAGTTATGCAGTTCAAAGGAAAAGGAGGGAAAAAGTTTCGCAAAGCCAAAGAGAGATTGGGACTAAAGAAACATATACAGATTTCTCACTATTATAAAGTTGACTCCTTAATTGCCATGYAAATAGCAAGAACCCACTGTACAATGCGATCAGTTCCTACAACCATAGGCTCCATTTCTTTTAACAACTTCTAAGTTCTCTTTCTGACAGCTAGGATTTGCCCAGAAGTGAACACAAAAACTGCACTGCAGAATTCAGTCTGGCATGTTTGCCTTAAGGGAATATAGGAAGCAAACTAAAAATTAATGAACTGTCAGTCAACAACATTTACAGACATCCTGGAGGGAAAGCCTCTAAGTGCAGGGCAAGAAAATAAACCCTACAGCACACCACCAATTTGTATCTCTAAGGGCAGCAAGACAACATGCACAGCACTATAAAACATAACCAGAATCTTTCCACRAGCTCCCCAGAGACTTAAAAAACATAGGCTGCTTTTATTTCCTCTTGTAAGATCCCAAATAAGAGTTCAGTTCTTCTTTTCTGCACCCTCATTAGAGCAGGAGACAGTACTGCTGTGTCCCATTGTCCCAGGATAATGCTTTAGGACAGTCTCTCATTGAGATGTTTCTTGTGATAAATTCTCGTTTCTAATCTAATCCCATAACTGGAAAGTGCTCACAAATAATCAATGGCACTTCCTGATTTCTTCAGTCATGCTACATCACTACTGTTGCATCTACAATTATCACAGCTTCCTGCTGCCCTTATGCCTTGTGCATTCCCCAAGCCTGTGCAAAGCAGATGGAAGATGCTGCCTACTCAGCATGCCWCTGCTTCCCCTCTATGGACAGCACAACAGGTCACAAGAAGACTCCTAAGATGGTAGCAAAAAATTAGGTATACTGACATTCATAATGGAAGGAGGAGCAGAACAGGAAGGAAAGGAGCCTTCGGGGCTCACAACACAATAGCAGGATACAGTTTCAAAGACAGAATATTGATTTTAAAGGCCAGGTGCATCTCTTTGCTATTAAAACCAAAACCAAGCAACTAAACCAACCAACCCTGTTTGAACTCACAAAAATAAGTATATAACACTGAGAAACTATGATAATGAGCATATCTTGTTCTGTCAAACCACAGCAATCTTAGTAAAACTACTGTATCATCCCAGAGTTCAGAAAACATGACAGAGCAAGAAGAGGAAGCTGAATCTGTCTGTCACTATTGATGTGAAGAAACCCTTGCTTTTCTTGGACATGGAGTTTCAGGGAAAGGAAGATCTTAGTGAGTAATTCTCATGCCTGAACCATATGCAGCAGACCAAGCACTGGGAAAAGGCAATGTGGCAAAAAGTCCTTGTGCTAGCACCTGAGAGCTGAAAAATGGCACTAATTGAAAAATGCTCACACATCATCAGCAAGATTGAGAAGGGAATGGCCCGTCTAGCAAGCAATGAGGAATACAAAGGAAAACAATTTATATACAAAAAGGTATACATGACTATACATGGTAGGGGAAAATAAATGAAGTGAGGTTTCAAAAAGGGGAGATTAACAAAATGGAAATGCAATGGAAAAAGAAATGTTTTTCAAATCCACACACATTCCATGAGATGATATACCAGCCCTGTGCCATATACACTGGCATGCAACCTCAGTCATAAATCTTGAGCAGCACTATGCCATTCACAACTTCAGCTTTCATCCASAACAAAGTTTTGATTAGAGTTATTGAAGCTTCATAAGTGGGTGGTGTGTCTTGGCCACTTGTAAACTGAGGAAAGAAAGAGAAAGTGAAGAAAAATACTCCAGGTGATATAAGGTGCTGAATTTAGTCCAAAATGAAAAGAACTTGACCAACTATGTGTCCTTGTTAACAGTCTCTAGATTGTGTCAAACTACTACTTGGTCTATTTTGGCCTTGTAATATGTTCCCTGTTGAATTTCTTGTCTATTGGAGAGATTGTTCTACAGCATCTAAAAAACCACAATGATAGGGCTCTTGGCATTTATCCTGAGGATCCTCATGAACTTCCTCTTTGAGTTCTCAGAAAACCACTCAATTTTGCTTCTTCCTTGAGCCCTTAAAGGAGTTTTTGTTACAAGATGCAGTGTTATGACTTTATCTAATCTATGCTTCTTGAAGAAAAGAAGGATTTACCGTAAGTCTTAGATTCATAGGAGAACATTCACCACAGAATAAATACTGGACCATTTCAATAGCTAACGGACACCTTTTTATTTACAAAATGTTTCAAAAATATATAGCTAGGAAACAAAAAAAAMCCCCAATATTTATGGCAAGTTTATTACAATCAAATAATTTCAGAAGACTTGCAGCTAAACACTTCATTTTTACTACATTATTTCACTTTGATTATTTAATAAACAGAATAATTGCCGTCAAAAAGCAATCCTATGGTAGCAGAAAATAGTCATCACTATTTCTCCAGTAACACTGCCTGTTGTAGCATGGGATTGGTAATCCAAATTACTTCTCAACTTTAACCATACCTTGTAAACTGAGTATTTTCACTGTAAAACATATCCACTATGAACTGGGAACAGCTATTAGTTTATTTTACACAATAGTAAGGATATGCATTATTTTAACTTGTACAAGATCATTAATATCAGCACATTTAAGCTATTAAAGCAGAAAAAAGTAAGTACCCAGATTTCTACAGAAAGCCAAATATTATAGATAATGTTCAATTATTACAATAATATATGTTTTTGAGAAGGTTCATTAAAAATAGTTCTGTTACCCTTAGCTCAAATATCCATGTTTAAATATTTCATAATCAAATTTCCAGTGCTTCAAGAAATTGTTACTGGGAAAAGGAAACTACAAGAAAGAAGGAGAGAAACTTTTTATAAGGGTCTATAGTGATAGGACAAGGAGGAATGGCTTCAAACTGATAGGAAAAATGGATGATAGTGTTTTCACAAGATTGGATTGGTAGAGGTCTTCACAAGTGACAAAAGGAATAGGATGCCAATGTCTTCTGGAATGACTAGGTCTGAAAAAACCAATCAGTATGACTGTAGGTGTCTTCAGGAGAAATGGGTGTTAATGCCTTCTGGGTCTCTGTAATGGCCTCTCAGAGTCTCTGTGAGGGGTCTCAGGGTCTCTGTGAGCATCAAGCTGCCCAAGTTTGTTACAGAACCCAGACAATTTGACCGAGACAGTTAACTTTAGCGTAATAGGAGAAATGGGTCCGTGCAAAATCTACTGCAGAATGCAGATAGTCTGAACTTCTGATGGACCCACAGAACCCAGACAGCCCAAACTTCCTAATGCTGGGGGAAAATCACAGCACATGTTCAAGGGGGAACATATGATAGATGGTTTGGGAAGTCTGCACCTTCCTYGTAYCTCAGCCAATGGGGAAAGGAAGGGGGCAACATGGGGCCATGAGTCAGGATAAAAGGAAGCTGTGTCCTCTAAAACAGAGAGAGAGAAACCCCACGTACAGCCCTYTGGACTCCCTGCCTTTCTTAGAATAGAATTGCAGGACTCCTCTGTCTCCTTTATGGACACTGGCATTTCACAGTGTGGCTTTTCTGCACAAAACCTAAAGAGAATAGGTTTAGGTTAGATAAAAGGAACAAATCCTTCTCTGTGACAGTGGTGAGACACTGGAATGGGCTGCCCAGGAAAGCTGCGGATGCCCCAACCCTCATGGTGTTCAAGACCAGGTTGGATGTGGCTTTGGGCAACTTGGTCTTGTGGAAGGTGTCCCTTCCACGAATTACCTATTAATTACAGTGACCTTCTCCTAAAATAAAAAAAAAAAAAAACCAACAAAAAAAAACATTCTTACATGCTATCAAAAAAGTAGCAAGAGAATCATTTAACGCTAACACAAGATACAGACAATGCCAAGAGACACAACTGTAAATCATAACATTGCAATACCAACCACATAACTACTGTCATCTCTTCACAGGTCAAGCAAGATGTGGTTGCTAATTTTAYTTCCTATTCACTTCACAATGTTGTCCAAAATAAATTAATCCTCTCCTAGAAACCTGACAGCAAATACCTGTCAACAATAAATGCCATGAGTCCTACAAACACATCAATGAGCTTTCCTGAGTATAATGACATTCATCCTTTCTTACTCTCTTTCAGAGTTGGGATGCTTTGAGTCCCCCAGGATGTTTCATAGTAGTTATACTACCATACCTTAAAGGAAAACAAACTGCACCCTGGTCAAAGATTCCCTTCGCACTTTTTGCCTTGACAWGGTGGAAGCCACTTGACATTTCTGGAACAAGGAACAGCCATCAAGTTATCAGCAAGACAACAGTGATTTAATTCATGTTGTGATTTCACCAATTCTGCCTTGTCAGTAACCTTTAATAATGAGCCCTAATAAGCCTAGGATGTTAATCTACTAGGAAGTACCTAGTTTTAACCAAATGATATTATTCACACTGCAAGATCACCTAGAATCATACCACAAAGTGGCTTACATAGTTACAACAAATAGAGTAATTTAAGAAGCAGCCCCTTGTTGAAAGAGGGTTGAAAAATTTGAAAAACAAACAAGCAGAATCCTCCAAGAAATAAAACAAAAGAAAACATCTACCAAAATTGTGAAATTCCACTTTTCATTTACCTGAAAGTGGGACAGCCCAGTGTGAAAAGGAGGATACTTTCTTCTAAGATGTTTCCAGGACATTTTGGAAAACTCCATAATCCCACTATCATTTATTCATATTATCAGTGAACATGTAAACACACTGGCCAAAGAAATAAAGGCTCTGATCAACAATTCAGCAGCATACAAATTGCAAGAATGCAAGACTTACTTTTACAACRTTTAGAAACCTTTTATTAGCTTTTTACCTTTCATCTGTCACCCTTCTAACGCACTACTCCCTGCAGCAATGCAGTTATTTCCTGTCAGTCAATCTAAAAGGCAAGTGACCTGAACAAACAACGTCCCAAACACCGACTGATAAGAAGCACCACTTCCAGCACACAGTCCAAACAGAACAGCACACTGGTAGGACAGACAGAAGACACACAGCTGGTGATATTGGAAAAAACATAGGAGAATGGATGGAGATAAGAAAATCCATCCTCTCTACACCAATACCTGTTTTTTTAAAAATAAGAGAAACAGATCTAGTCATTACTGATTGTAATGACCCGACTACCTTCTGTTTTATAAAAAAACATTGACCAATCCATTCCACAACCAAAAAAMCTCTAAAATGAAGGTAAATGAACAGAGTACAAGAAATATATTTAGTGAAAAAATGCWTCATGGCCGCTTCTAAATTTGAAATTGCTTTTGGGAATGACACCTCTGCTCCCAGTATCAATTAAGAATTCAATACTTCTAAATAAATATTCATTTGGCACCTACTTTTATTCAATTTTGAAATGGCTGTAATGCCAGTACCAGATACATCACTTTAAGCTGAACAGTTCTGCCCAGCACTGTAACTAAGGACAGGACAGATCATCTGGTTTTCAGAAAATCAACACACCGTAGATTGCAATATTCTTTGATGTTATCAAATAAGGCTATTCTGAAACCATATCATTTTTGTAAAACTGTTTCTGAAACACATCCCACTATCTGTTCATTATTATGAGCYTAATTAGAAAATTCTTAGTATTAGAAAATATTTTGTAAATATCACATTTGTTGGACACCAAGAAATACACTAATAATAGTTCAGAGAGTATCTGAATTCAAGTGCTTCAYACTTCAGAAAGCATTTTTAACAGGTAATTTTGAATTTTTTAGGTGAATGTGGAGCATTTTTATAGTTCAACCCCAGCTGGCAACTTAGTGCCATATAGSTGCTCACTCATTATGTCCCCAAGTGTGATGGGAAGAAAACCCRGAAAAAGAAATAGAAAAGCTCATGRGTTGAGGTAAAAACAGTTAAATAGTGGGGGGAAATAGAGTAAAATATTGTAATAAAAACTATAATTTTAATTACACCATCCCAACAACAACAAATCACTGAACCCCAAGAAAAACAAGTGATACGAAATCCAATTGCTCACCACCTGATGTCCTCTGACTGATGTTCCCAAGAAGTGGTTGGCCCCTTCCAGCCAAGCCCCCTTCTCCCACCCCCCATTTTTTGTACTGAACATGACATCCTATGGTGTGGAACATCTCTTTGGCCAGTTTGGATATGCTGTCCTGGCTTCCAGCTTCCCAGCTTCTTGTGCAGCTCCTCATTCACAGAGYATGAGACACTGGAAAGTCCTTGACTTAAGCTAAGCCCTGCTTAGCATCTACCAAACCATCAGTGTGTTATCAATGTTATTCTCATGCTGAATCCAAACCCCAGCACTGTACCAGCTGTTAAGAAGAAAATGAACTGTACCAAAATTGAAACCAGGAAAGCATATAAAAATGCTACCAAGCAACTACAGGGTCAGCTGAGCTGCTCTCTGMATGTGTTCCAATACAGTTACAGTTGGCTTTACTGGCCTCTCTGATTCTCTGAAGCATTACAAATGGGAAAGCTTGCACACTTCTCATATTTCTGAAGTGTGACCACTCATGTTCTCTTTGAAGTGGAATCAAGCATGCTTCCAAATGCCTCCTAAGCCACTTTCCAGTTCCAGCCTCAAGCAAGACCCAAAGCTCTATCACCCTTTCAACCTACCTACCTAGACTTCTGCAGAAAGAAAATCTAGGAGCAGAGATCAAAAAGAAACCAAGRTGTTACCTAAACAGAACACAAGTCAAGGTTATGTTGTGGCACACATTCAGGGACAGATTAGCTACTGCCAATGACTCCTCTGTGAGTAAAGAGTTACTGGGCAGCTAGCAGGAGGAATAAACAATCTGTATTGCTCTAAACCTGCACTTGCTAAAGAAATAATGTTACAAAATACAGCACCTCATGTACAAACTGCGTGTCATCCATACTGCCTTATGTAAATGATTTTATGAACACAATTCTACAGTTAAAGCAGTCAAGCTTTGCATCTGGCATCACTTAATGCCCCTGCCAATCCTGCTCAGGCTGAAGCTCAGGGACAGGATGGTCAGCAGGCAGATGGGCCTGTCCTGTTTCCAGTCCTCAGTCCAGCTCTGCTGTCTGGGCCTGTCTGACCAGGAGTCCCATCACAGACAGCAGGCTACTAYACAAAAATCACTGCAGGCACTCAGGTCACCAGTAACAGTGTAGGATTTTTAAAATAGTGTATTAAAGGACAGTGTACATCTGTCAGCTTTACACGATATTTCACAATAAACAAATATTTTAAGTGTAAGCTTTCAGAGTTGGAAAAACTCCCAGATAAAAAAAGGGATTCTGTTACCAACCAGAAAACTAAAATAGATAATTTCAGCAACCTAATGCCACATGTGATAAAAAAATAATGTACCAAGGAATCAAAACATATTCACATTCTTTAAAAAGTCATTATTTCCACATACCTGATTTAAAAAGTGGTGTGAGAATTACAAACCTTGCTGCTAAAGTGTTCTAAATAATTATGTTCAAAGCAGACTACTCCTTCATCTAGTACAAGTCAGCATCATGCTAGGAAAATGAACAACACATTGAAAACTGTGCACTCACATTCTAGTCAAACATACARAATGACCAGTTCATATCATCACTGACAGCCTGTTGTCACCAAAGACATTTGGTTTTGGCTCTTCTCAGAATATTTATGGCAGCCTTGAGAATGCAGGGAGTTCTTTAAAACAAATATTATATAATATTTGGATCAGTAACAAAAAAAAAATTAAGGCATTCTGAAAAAATGACAAAGCACAGGGGAAAAGAACTATTATGAAGCCAATAGTTTCAAAACCAAACACCCACTCATAACTGGCAATGTTTAGGTTACAGAGAACAAAAATGCCTGCCCAGAAATGACATGTGAGCTAACACTGAAATGTGAGTTACAGGAAGAAARGAGAAAAATGCTTACCTGTGAATAGAAAAAGAAGCAATAGATCTAATGAGGGATGCCACTGCTCCAACTTTAGCAGCTTCCACTGCTCCCCGTACCCTGTATTGCACYGTTTCACCATAACTGATGAAAGGTTCATTGTAGACAACAATCTTTCCCTTGGCCTCCTGAGCTCTTTTGTGCAGTTCATCAAATGAGGCCACCACTATGACCTCCGCTGTAATTCCTGAAAGAGAGTATTACAGAGATTTTAGCACTGTTTTCCTATAGCTCTCTTAGGACACTTCCAACAGATAGAAAAGCACGGGCTCTGCTGAACTCGGGAAATCAGCATTATTTTTTTTTTTTCTGGAAAAGGAAGACTATGTGAAATAGTCTTCCTTCTAGATCCCTAGCTTCACCAGGGATCAGTACTACATGGATGGAATAGCACCCTGATCAAGTGCACACACTTCTGTAAACCATGCTATCAGGGTGCTGTTAATACATAACTTGAAGGGCAAGGAGGATACATGGGGGGAATTTTGCTCTCTGCATGTGCTTTAATGTGTCACTGTAATAATTCACAATACAAAAAMACTTGCAAAAGCTGCCCATGGGATTAATTTTTAAAAAGAGATAATAATCTTTTCATGGAAATGTTTTGATATGTTGCTAAACAACTTAGCTTAACGTAAGACAGCTGGAAGCC
>NW_026623294.1:579415-602346 GCF_030028575.1 Malurus melanocephalus | reverse complement strand
ATATTTAATTCAGAACAATGTAAAAGTTCTATTGGATCTCCTTCTGGGAGTTTTTCCAGGAATCCACATTTCCCAGTTATGATACAGAAAACACATGAAGGTCCTTCTGCAGTACTATTCACACATGGTAAGTTAGATCCCACCCAGTTCTTTGTTTTTAATAGTTGGAATACTTTTAAACTGCTGTATTATCTTACTTAAAAAGCTAAAGAATGTTACAGATAAGCCAGAGAATCCCAAGTTTTAAGGACATTAATTGAGGAACTATATTTCACAGCATTTGAGCAGTAATTCATTTAAATRACCACAATACTTAAAATTCAATTTTGTTGATTGGTTACAGAGATAAGTAGAGACTGCTTAACAACATGGGCTGATACTTTGCTTCTAAATATAGAAGAAATAATGGATGCCTGAAATTTTAGTGTTGTACATTTCACCTAAAAGTCCCAAAATACATCAGTGAAAACTGATAAATCTCCTAATAATAAATCTCCTAGCAAKGTTTTGTCAAAGTGAAACTGTCATGTTTTTAAGAATAAAATTATTCCCTTGAAAAAGTCCTTTTTTTAAATTTAATTGGTCGGGGTTTTTTGGTTTTGTTTTGTGTGTGTAATAAGAATTACSTAGAGGATTTCAAAGACTTGAATTTGAGACAATAATACACAAGACAAACTCTTAGAAAAACAGGAAGGCAATCAATCTCTCCCASCATCAGTGTGCTCAGGCTCATGACTTCTTTAAGATGAAACTACACTTCAAAACCTTAAAGAAACCATTCCACAGAAGTCTGGTTTCATTAGAGTGTACCGCTAAGAATTCAACAGACAYCTACTGCTACAGTAAAAGTGAGTGTGAGAGGCACTAAAATTGTAACTATTTGGATTCTTAGCGTAATCTGGCAATGTTTTAGACAGGCAAACCAAAGAGTCACCTTCACATATTACTCGCTGCTGTTGGCAGGCAGGTGAGCATACTAACAGACTCCAACTGATTGTAATGAATGGCAGGTTCAGCTGCCTAGCTAAGGAGCACCCCAGCAGCAGGATCATTTTGGGCATGAAACCATGCTGCTGGAAATAAAGCCAGGTATCTGCAAAATTTCATTTTCCACAAGAGAAGTCATGGTCTCAGTAGGCTGATACCACAATCTGTATTTCATATTAGCTCTCCCCAATGCTCTGCTTGGATTGTGCAGCAGGAACTGGAAGGACACACTGGTGACTGTTCATCAAGGGAGGAGAGAAGTTTAACTCTTCTGGGCATTACTGCCTACACGAGCAAATAACAACTCTGAAAAATTTTTTAATAAAGCTACAGACAGCTAGTAACTATCTATAAATCCTGTGAAACATCATGGTGAAGTACATTCATGGTCCTTCCTAGATGACAGGCATCAGGAGTTTGTACCTTGAGAATTACYGGGAATTTGTGGCAATTAAAGCTAAGGGAAAGAACACAGAGTTGCAAACCCTAGCTCAGTATCTCTACCCTTGAATTTCCYAAAAGAAGCTAAATAAAGCCATCCTTTGGTAAAACAAAGCAAAGGTTCTCTCTGCAAGTTTAACTTAGTGGCAGTATGGTACACATAGGACATGAATTACAGTGCTTTCCATAACAACTTAAAATTTCACTCTTGTGTAGCTTCGGACTAATTCAATTACTCATTTGCATTTTAGTGCAATTTTATATCATTTCGGACCCTTTAACAAAAGTGACAAGAGCAATGTTTGTCTTTTAAACAATTATTATGTTTAACTACCCTTAAACCTTCTGCGCAAAAGGAGAAATGAAACAAAAACCACAACAGCCTACCTGTTTAAGAGAATGAGTTAGAAACTGGAAATGTCTCACCATACTGAGCCTTTATGCAAATTAATAGAGATCTACCCTGGCATCTCCTACCAATTCAGTGCCTCATGACTCTGCTTCCCATGCTGAAAGATGTTGCCTCTCTCTAACACTTATCATTGCTTTATTGGCCGTGTGTTATTGAACAGAATTCTTCAGAAACCCCAGGTAAGGAGGGAGACAGACTGCCTGCTAACTGAAGCAAAATATAAAGACTACAACTCACACAGTCCAAGAGATGAATACAGAGGATTTGGGGAATTAGCTAAGTAAAGGGTGTGAATAATAAAAAGMAGAATTACAAACATGATAAACTTGGCTGAGTGTATAAAGCTGAAGATTATTTAATGTCATCACCTGAAACATATTGTTGGGTTGGGTGAGTGAGCAAAAGATTTTAGGCAATACTATGGGTTTCCTCTCATTTCTCATATTAAACAGCAAATTTTACTCTATTGTTTCTGAAAATTCAGATGCAGTAAGGACATTAATGGTGGGAACAATCAGGTAGTTTTCAATTACCAACAAAATTATATTTTACAAAGTCCTCTGTACACTGAAATGTATGTTTCTATCTCAATAATTGAGTTTGCCACAACTTTGATGATCACACTGCCAGTTGAAATAAATGGCATGGAATGCATTAGCAATCTAAAATGGGTCACAGGCAGGATGAACACAAACCAGATTATAGTTACTCTGTATTAGCTACATAAAGTCCAATTGTATACACAAACACACACACACACACACACACACACATATATATAAAAGCACCCAAAATCAGCTGTCTCTAACATTACTGTATATAAGAAGTTCCTGGCATGAACAATTCTGTTGTGAGAGTCACCTCCTCCCAGCTGTTTATCATCTGTTGGCAATGATGCAAGGAGTAGATTAGTTTGAAGGGCATTCCTCACAAGATAACTTCTTCTCCCCAAAATTACCTGCAGCAAGTATTTTAGTCATTTTAGTATCTAGAAATATGCATCTGTCTGTGTTAGAAACAGGTTTCAGTGAAGAGAAAGAAAAAAAGGAAATCACCCTATAATAAGATTTTAAAAATTGGTGAATCTTTATTAAAACATCAATGAAATTTCATRCAGAATACATTTTTATTACTATAATAGAGTAACACTCTATTCATAAACACATAGAAATTCAATCAAGTTGGTTACAATCTATCACTATGTTAAAAGGATTAAGCAAACCCAGAAAGAAATATTATTTSCATACTGTTTAATCTTACTGGATACCAATTTCCTCATTACTTAACTATGGCCTTACTCTTCTTTTTTCCCCCAGTCTCATTTTTGTTATSCAGGTAACAGAGATACCTCAGAGTCACAAAGCCAAATGCAATCATCATTAATTTGACAATAAATACTTTTCAATAGCAGCAAGAAAAAACTCACTCCTGTGTACCTCCCAAACTTAATTTACTTCACAGTAAAGTAAGAATTGTGTTTTCTTCTACAAATCACAATGGAGCAGTGATGCTACTGATCCACATGCACTTAAGCTGTCACCATCATATAAATAAGCTGATAGGCATGGCAATTTTTTGCTTAAAACAATGAAAATACAATAATTTCAAGCCTAGAAAAAACAAAGCTGGAAACATCAACTAAGTCCCCACAAAATTTGCCTGTGTATTATATATTTCAAATCTTTCATCCTAAGCATAAATACTACCTGAAATATCTACACAAAAAGTCAACAACACATCTAATTGTTCTGATAACAGTGGAAATTTTGAAACTGGAGATGTATCTGAAATGTGTCCCGGCCTCTGYAGTCATGAGAGCAAGAGGGAGACARAATGCTACCACCCCATTAATCACAACCAGGCATYCGGATATCAGGACAGGAAAACAAGACAGCTCTTCATGGTAGAGCACGGACACCTCAAGCGCAGTGCCTGAAAGCCATGTTGTGATTGCAGCCCTGCCTCACAGACCTGCAGCATCAGGCTACCTTCGTAGCTCATCTCCTGCAACATCCCAGATTTCTCTGTTTCAACTTCAGCTCTTCCCACAATGCTAATTTAGCCCAGAAGTTGCTTCATTAAGATATACTTTATTCCATGCTGCTAAATACGTGCAGGCAGTAGCCCAAAACTATTCTTATGTTAGTCTGGATATTCCCATTGTCCTTCAGACTTGATGATCCTTCCAGATTAAAAGTACCATGCCCCTGGATCTTTCAGATACAGCCCACAAGCACAGCCATGGGCCAGTGTGCAAGGTAGCTTCTTCCATAGAGTTACA
Source organism: Malurus melanocephalus (assembly GCF_030028575.1). Taxonomy (NCBI): domain Eukaryota; kingdom Metazoa; phylum Chordata; class Aves; order Passeriformes; family Maluridae; genus Malurus; species Malurus melanocephalus. The sequence continues at coordinate 598,225 of NW_026623294.1, read as the reverse complement.
GAGAACCCAGAAYTTTTTTGCATGGGTCACAGGATACAAAGGCAGATATGTATGTCTGGAGATAAGGTAATTATTGTGACAGGTCAAAGCAAAGAAGGTCTTGGGGAGCRGAGGGAAAATGCAAATATATTCATCGAAGTTAAGTGAGATTAACGACCTGGCATTATATCCTTTTTTAAGTGCCACATCATCTAAAATCAACTCAGAAAACATTTTCCTCCTCAGCTTCTACCATACCTCTCTTAAAAACATGTTGCTTTCTAGCACTCTCCAGGAATTAGTTCCCTCAATGTTCTGCAAAATTCAACTAGATTTTCAGAAAAACAAACCCAAATCCTTTGTTTCTAATCACCTCATCCAATCAAGACTTTGTGTCAGGCTGAAGTAAATGAAARATTAATACCATCACTTCTTTTTTATTCTTACTCAAAAATTATTAGTATGTACTGAAAATTTGAAATATTCTAACACCTAGAAACACATTTGCTCTGTCAACACAWAAATATGTACTAATATAAGAATTATGATATGAAGAAAATACTAAATATTTTAGGGGAACTGTGAATGAAGAAGAGTGTTTCATCAGGAAGAAAGATTTTGTAATATGTGAATCATACTTGTAGAAATTGTGACCTTCCTATATACAGAACTCTGTGCAACAGCAAAGAGAATTGCTTTATGAAAATAAAATTACATAGGAGAGTAATCCAAAAGGATATGAGGCTATTCAGCTCTGATGCATTGCACAAAAACTATACATATTATACCTTTCCTTTAGAACACAGAGAAAAATAAACACTATGTAATAGTTACATTTTTGACCAATATGGCTTAAACTTCCAGCAAGTACTGAATCTCTTTAGAATAGTGTGGTTTCAATAACATGTACCTTACTGTGCAGCACAAATCCTTGGAGAAAAGAGGTTGGACCCAACCCCCAGCACAAAGCCTTGGATGCCAAAAGAGCAGGACAACAGGTTTGGTTCTMCCAGGAGCAGCCCTGCACAGTGCACAGGCTTGTTATGCAATGTATAGGGAGAATCAGACACCCAAAATCAAGATCCACAAAATTCAGTTTCTAAGAACACAGCTGCTCAAGGCAGGAAGTGCTGAGGACAACCATTCCCTCCCTAGCGAGTCAAGGTGCCAGTCACTGCCAGCTATCCCTTGGAATGGATGCAACAGTGCTATCCAGGTGTGTGTGCATACCCCACACAGGCAGAAAATCATATGCAAATCCTGCCTTTGTTAGCTTCAGCCTGAGCTCAATATCCCTGAGGTAACCCTCAACTCAGTGACACTGCAAAAGGCCACGACCAGAAAATTCAATTTTTTGCCATTGGTAATCCAGATTCATTAAAGTAGTGACTGGAACCCATGTTCTTCACACACAGCATGTCCACCTCAAAGCCATGCAGCTATTCCTACTCTCCAAATCTTTGAAATGCTACAGCACTAACTTTTAGCCCAGATGTCAGGCTGCTGAACACCACAGTGTCTGAGCTCCTTCATGGATGTCATCTTTTACATCCTAAGAAAAACAGTAGCATAATTACCATACCAGAAGCAGTTTAAATTATTTAATAATAGTTTAATAATTATTAATAGTTTATTAAATAATAATAAACAATCCAGGCACACAATAGTGACGCTCATGGTCTCAAGATGTGAATTGATTGCTCGTCACACACGAAAAAAGAGTGATCCAATGAAGACAGGAGGGCTTTGCCATGCACTGTGCTCTCATGCCTACACTCTCTCCAAGCCCTGTTCTCAGCATGGAACCACTGAACCCCACTCAAGGCCCTCCAGAAGGATCACCTTTTCTTCCAGGAGATCAGTGGTCATCCAAGATGCTGGCAACTCAAGGACAAATCCTGTGATAAACATTAAAAATAACTGTTGGCCTTTTTTTYATCTATCTGAATTCCCAAATCCACTTCACCACTGAGAAAAAAGAGGAGGTTCAACAYTGGGGGCAAAATGCATCAGCCAGGACTGGAGCCAGACCACTTCTTTCCAGGTCAYATCCCTGATTTAATAAAACGGTGGACCTACAACAACAGCACACACCAACAAGTTCAAGACATGTATTATCCCCATTTTATAAATAACAGGCTGGAACAATTTTAATATTAACTAACTGCAAAACTCCTATCACSTTCTATAAGAGTACATGGACTTAATGCTGACAGTTAAACAAAAAAACACCATGACTTGAACACAAAAACTTGGAAAAAGTCTGCCAATACATCATCTTCACATTTATATTATTGCAATTTTGCTGCAACCAACAGCACATAAAAACCAGAGACTGTTCCTTTTTTCAAGGAGAAGGCAGGCTGCCCTGAAGTTGGTTCTGCTTGTCAGTATTTCTTTAAAATTAAAGGGCAGGGTCACGCATCTGGGGAAAAAAAAATGCATTTTAAAACACATGCAAAAAAAAGAATTCTTTGATACTTTATGGTCAAACATCTGCTAAACTACTACTTTCCTTCAATTATGGGATTCTCAAAGTAGCAATTATATATATTTTCCTCAGAATGTGTGGCATATAATCAGTACTACCAGAAATGAACACAGTCTCTCTATACATAYATCTATGTTTTGCCAATGTTGAAACACTGAAAATGAGACAAGGACATTGACTAAATATGGTAAATCTCCAGTTTGCCAGCTCCCAAAACTTTGCACTTTTTAACATTCAATCCTGTTTGTTACCTAAGAATCCATTCCTTTGAGGTGATGACCATTTTCAGTCTCTGCTGATTTCTGGAAATCCAGGTCACTCTGTGTTTCATGTTTCCTCTCTCCCTGTCACTAAAGTGGGCATGTTGTGGGTTGGGCAGTATACTTACTCTCTCCTGGTAAGGAGATCAAAGGAAGGGAAAACTTTCTCTTTGACCCAACACCTTCATACTTGGAGAGGGAGAATGCTGGCATTTTTCCTCTTCAATAGGAAAATCTAACCTTTTCTGTACTCTCACTTTTTGCTGTGTAAATCAGACAGAATCTGGAAACTTGTCATGCTGGCATAGTTCCCAGTCATGAAGAAGAAAGTAGGATTTTATCCACAAGATCACAAGGTACTGAAAACCCTCCTGCAAATCATCCAACTGTTCTGTATCTGAGCCAAAGTAGGCAAATCTCATCAAATCAACTAAACGAAGAAAGCTCTGTTCACATCCCAATAGGGTTTCAATGCCATAGGCATGAGTTAGATAGAAGACCTGCAGGAAGAGACACTCSTGGTATCCTGGAGTCAATGCTGGCTTGGACTTCATAGCTAAAATACTGCTACTATTTAGGGCTTCCTGTTCCTGCCCTGAAGGATTGCAGATTTTTTTCCATGCTCACATGGTGTATGCTGAAATGGAAAGCAACCAACCTCAGCGTGTGCTCTAGCCACTGCGTCATACTTAGGAAACACTGGTCTGAATTTCCATGGACAGAAGGGAAAATAAACCCTGAATTTCCAGCATYGAAAGCCAGGTTCCTAATAGCAATCAGGCTATTACCATGTTAATGAAGAGCTCTCCATAGCACTAGCTCAGGGTGCTGAGCTCCAGGAGGAGCTCTGAGGCCACCAAAGTCTACCAAGTCCTGCAATAGGTATTTAAGTTTCTGCCAATGCTTCCCATTTTCTTAGTTTCTTAGGTCACAAGCCTGGGGCCAAATCATGGGAGGRGAGGAATACAGAACGTAAATGGGAAGATGAAAAAGCAAAAAGTGGTCTCCTCTACCTCCTGCTGGGATAGGGGAGCCAGCCCCTCTCATCTTAACCCCATCCCTAGACCTTAAAAGATAAAAGGTCCAGCCAGTGCTGTCCTCTGTCTCTAAGCAATACTGATGTAAAACACACAATAACTATCAAGCTAATACCAAACAATTTCAGGGATCATCTGCACTTTAGAGGCTTCTGTGAAAGAACCAAAGAATCATCATAGAGCTGACATCTGAAAGGCAGCCTTCAGCCTTTAAAACCCCCCTCTTCCAAAGCTCAGCAAGCAGCAGTAGATCTCCCTTGACTGACCCCATGCAACAACAGCAGTGTAAAGACAAGAAAATTGGCATCAGGCATCTCATACTCAGTTGCACTACTCTGATTACACAAAGACACATGCTCCCACTGCATCTTGGCTAAAACAAGATGTATCAGAACTGCTGATAATCAGTCACTGAGGGAAATTGTTTGGCTATTTCTAATGCAATTTAGGGCAGCCTTCTGTATCATTTTCTTASGAATAAGGCACTGTGACAATCCTCAGAAGTGATGAGGCACTTTTAATAGTCTAACTACTACATTTTTTATTCCATGCTTGGTATGAGTGAGAGTTTTAGGACAGGCACTTTTCTGAACAGCATGCCTTCCAATTCTCTTGCCTGGAGAGGCTGGTGACGAGCAGCTCTTACCAGACATTTCCATCAGCCTGGAGGAGGGTCCAGTAAAGGGAAGAACAAGAGCCAAGTGCTCACCAGGGACCAGCTACCCCACATAACCCTCCTTCTCAAGCATGAAAACCTGTCACAGCTTGCACAGCTTGACCAGCAGAAATCAGAACAGGCGCAAAAAGTAGGAGAGTCAGAAGTTATTTAATCAAAATTATTCCACAAAGTGTGAGAAACAGCCCAGTGTTTTGTGAGAGATCTCACTGACAGGAAGTCTCCTAGCACCAASACACATACCTCTTCAGAAACATGGCATATCTCAGAGGAAAGTAAAAAAAGTATAATGCGGGGTTTTTGAACATTACTCAGTATAAACCAGCACTGGATAATACAATCATATCTTTCAAGATGTAGGATCTTAATAGATGAAAAAGGAGGACACAATTAGACTGTGAGTATTTTTAATACGTAAATTCAGTATCTCTCTAAAGAAAGAAAAAAAGCAAACCTAGGAGTAAAACCAGGGGAGTGCAAATAACTACACAACTAAGAAAGAGAAGTGAAAAACAGACTCCTTGGGATATGAAGATGTTTGCCAAAATTAAATTGCAGGTTCTCTTTGYAGGTTCAGCAACACTTGCTTAACACCAAAAAAGACCTTTTAATTTTAGCTTCCTTTYCAGGAAGCTTGGAATAGGACTGGAAAGGATGCAAAATAAGTTTTAGGCTTAAACTTTGCTGCACATATTCTATCAAAGGAAAGCACTAAACCTTGCATATATCATAGGACAAACAGATATTATTGGTTTTAGTTGCTTTGCATTTTACACGTGTTTACCTCTATATGACAGAACTATCTYAGATAAAATTCATAGCAGCAATTTTGCAAACCAAGTATGATTTACTCCAAGCATATCTTAAATTACAGTTTTATTTGTTGCATTTTGAAGGGCTATATATTTTTTCTAAACAAAACAGCTTTTATATGTTGTTTCATTTCAAACAGAAAGYTCACTATCACAAAAATTTACAATTCATAAAAAAAATTATGAGTATCATGTTACCTTTTATTTCCTAAACTAAATTTATTTTCTCATAAAGGAATAAAAATACCTTTGAAGTGGTCTAGGCATAAGTATAATATTTTTTATGGACCGAAGTCACAGAAGAAGGTTCTCATCTGGCCTTTAAATCACATTCCTGAAAGCCTCACAWCAATAAGTACAAAAAGAGAATTTTATAAATCATTTTGTTTGCAGGTGAGCTAATATTTTGGGAGTTAAAAGACCAGAATTTTGTTGAGTGCAGCTAATGGTTATTCTCATACCTGAGTAACATATCACACATGATCAACTAAAAGGCAACACACAGYTCAGTAACAGGTGACAGACTTTTCCAAGGCAAGCATGAGACAAGGAATGGAAGGAAAGGACACAGATACCATACTTGATGTTTAGAAAGGGGCTTGAACTCTCCAAGCTCAACTCCCTTTCCTAYTGTCTTGTTTTTAACTGGAGTGAGGAGCTGAGCTTGGCAAGTTTGGGCACATGAAGAAAAGCAGAAATCATGTGTCAATTCAACACCGCATGAAGAATTTCTCTCCTACCAGCTACAGAGGAGGACCTGAATCTTTGCAACTGAGGTTCAGTAGTATTACACAAAAAGGTAGAGATTTAATGGAGAGCTCGGGACTCAACCCTAATTGAATCAACYCAATCTGTTCAATCAAACTGTTTTAATATAAACTGTATCATTCACAACTATGCCATATAGAAGAGTTCCAGGAAAAGAGCACCKTGCTTTGCAGAACTGTTACAGCAAGAAGAAAACTGCAGTTTGACCACTGAGAGAAGTTATTAAGGGTACAAACAGTTTGACATTAAAAAGTTATATGTAATTCCAAAAGGAAGTTACCTTCTGGAGGAGTTGCAATACTGTTCCCAAGTCCCAAAATAGCAAAAGGAAGTTACCTTCTGGAGGAGTTGCAATACTGTTCCCAAGTCCCAAAATAGCAATGCTATGATTCCTTGGTTCCAGCATCACTGCAAACTCTTCTCCTCTTTCCCAGTGTGGTACTTTCACAGGCTCCAGATGCACATTTTCCAGCCCATCTTTCTGCAGGGCACTGTACATATATTCGATGGCTGCCTCTAAGTTTTTTGAACCACTGAGTCTAGGTCCTATGGTGTCAACAAAAACTGCTAATCTTTCGTAGGATCTGTTCTGAGCCTTTCCATGAACAGCAAGATCAATAATAGCCTTGGCAACATTAGTATAGCCAGCTATCTCATTCTTAATGTCTTCAAATGATTTCAGGTAACTGCCATCTCTTCTCAAAGATTTGCCAGCATACTGGTGTAATAAATTCATGAGAAATATCAAGAATAAGTGTTTCATTTTTTCCTCTTTCTTCTTTTYCACAGATGGCCTGTTGGAGAGGCAAAAAAAAGAAAAAAAAAAGTTAAAAAAATCATTCACCTATCAGCAATACTTTTTGTTATTTGRGTTGGCAGACAGAAATGAAATGAAAAGAAATTGGTTTATCATRAAAACGCTTTGATCAAAACTAGCAGGAAAGTAAACTCAACTTGAAGACAGAGTTATTGAAAGCAAATGAAAAAGATACTTAGACCACTGGACACAATCTTTGTTGTGGTCTTTAGAAACATCCTTGGAATGCTGCATCTCTTTAAATAAACACATTCTTCAATGAATCAAAACCCAGGGCTGCTCCCATGCAGGAGGAGCTTTGTATCTCCTCTGTTAGGAGCAGGACTTTTCAGAAGTGCCGAATCAAATGTCTTTACACAAAACATCCAGACAGAAGCTTTTCTTAAACCACTCAGGAAAACAGGTTCTTCATAATCTCCATCTTCATAATCAGGAAAGTACTTTGTATTGTACTAAAAAATCGTAAGACCAATTTTGGATCCAATGCATCCAGTGTCCTGGTTTCGGCTAGGACAGAGATAATTTTTTACTTAGTAATTGGTACAGTACTCTGTTTTGGATTTAGTATGAGAATAATGTTGATAACATGCTGATGTTTTTGTTGTTGCTAAGTAGTGCTTACCCTAAGTCAAGAACTTTCCAGTGTCTCATGCTCTGCCAGTGAGGAGCTACACAAGAAGYTGGAAGGGAGCGCAGCCAGGACAACTGACCCACACTGCCCAAAGGGATATACCATATCCTGTTCAGTACATAAACTGGGGGAGTTGACTGCAAGGGACTGATCACTTCCCAGATAAAGACTGGGCATTGACAAGGTGTGAGTAATTGCATTGTGCATCACTTGTTTTCCTTGGGTTTTATTTATTTGTTATTATTATCATCACTACAATTATAATACTTTACTTCTTTTCATCTACTAAACTGTTCTCATCTGAACCCATGAGTTTTTGTACCTCTTTTTCTGCATCTTCTCCATATATCACTGAGACGTGGGAGGGGGAAGTGAGTGTGTGTCTGCATGGTACCTAAATTACCATCTGGGGTTAAACTATGTCAGACTATTAACAAGCTTTCTTTGGATCTTCTTCCCTCATTCAGGGCTTTATTCCACAAGACTTACATCAAGGCAGATCCCTGAAGAGGTCGAAGTCTTCTCTCCTGAAGTCCAGTGCTGTGATCGTGCTTTTTGACCTGTTTCTAGGATCGAGCTCTGTTACCTCAGGGACACTGCAGCCAAGGCTACCTTTGACCTTCATACCACAAGCAGCCCCTCTTTGCCTGTATGAAGTCCATCACAGCACCTCTCCTTGCTGGCTTTTTACCTGTGTCAGGCACCCCCTGGATTGCTGTGGCCCTCCAGGAGATATTGGAATGGTTAAAGTGCACCATGAGCAACAAGACCTATGAATGAGAAGCTATTTCTCACTGTCAAGGCCTCATCTACTTGTTTTTCCTCATCAGGKGGCTTATAGCACTGAGCTGCTACAGTCACCCATTCCGCTCTGCTCTTCAATCGTTATCCATGGGCTCTGTTGGGTTCATCATCCATCCACCCCAGGCAGAACTGCAAGCACTACAGCTGTCCTCTCACAGAAAGGGCAACTCCATCTCTTCTTTCCAGTCTGTCCTTCCTAAAGAACACCTATCCATCYATTGCAGCATTTCAGTCATGTGAGCTATCCCTCCACATCTCAAWGATCCCAACAAGATCACAGCCCTGCAACTCCACATGGACCTCTAATTTGATTTATTCCCCACGTTGTGTTTACTGGTGTAGGGGTACTTGGAGGCATAGATTTGTCAATACAAAGAGAAGAGGCAGCCCACAACATTTATGAGAGCTTCTGGTCAGCTCCCAGAAACGGGGGATAACCCACCAAGCATGCACCAATAAGGTGCCATCTGAAACACTGGCTATGCAATGCAGAAATAAGACACAGAAAAAGCCAAAGTACTAACCAAATTTCTAGGATACATAAATCATCAGAATTCAGAAACAAACAAATAAACAAAACCACCCCAATACCCACAAAAACATGCGACCATTTTGGAGTCACCAAGCCTAGCCCATATGATAACCTACACAAACTGCCAGCCTCTTTATGGGTCTTTTCACAAACTGCAATTGAAACAATAGCTTTACCAAGATAAGAATACTAAGCTWTTCTCTTTAACTGTTCAAATGTCCCCTAAGCTTGAGAYKGAGGAAGTAAGAAGCTCTTCACAGWGAAACATCATTTTCACAAAACAACAAAACTCATCTATTATTTCATCTGTGACTGATAAATCTATCACAGAAATTTCATTTCTCTGAGACAGACAGGGCAAAGGTCTTACACAACCAGGAGCAGACTTRGGTTATCTCAGGACACTGCCTGAGAACTGCAAAATGCCTTTTATAGTCTGAGTTACTGTTTATTTGTGGTTATACTACACAGAGGGTATTGGTGTATTTTTATTGCTATGCTCTGCACTTTCTCCATGTACTTTCCCTCTGGACCAGTTAATTACATGCTCATAGACATCCTCTTCTAGAGACATCAGCAATTTTCTCAGGATGACCATGCTCATTCCCTGATTTTTGCCAAGTTCATCATGCACAAAGAAGCAARCAAGATAAAGTGCTGAATGGAGTAAGACAACAACTTTGTAGACTTAGTTTCAAAAACTTAAGGTTTGGAAATTTGTTTGTTTAAGAGTTTGCAAAACCTACCAGAAAAAGCTGATCCACTTTGCTGTTACACAGAAAACACAGGGGGATTGTTTAACTAGCACTGGCTGCCTCAAAGAGCCCCCAGCTATCAACTTCATGCATTTTTTCAAGAGAGAAATGCAACTGCGGTTATCACATTTCCCTTAACTAAGAAATGCTTTCTTTGTTGTTCCTAGCCTCATTCAAAACCAGCAGCATCCTCACTCCAAAAGCTGCCCCAGAGGACTTGCATTTAAAACACACACGTCTTCCAGGAATTTTGCACTCAACACTGAGAATGGACATGTTTCTACAACTTTTGCAGAYATAACATACTTCTGCATTGCACAGCATTTCATTACCTGCCAATGCACTGTACGAGGAACAYAACTGAATTCAAACCCTGGTCAAGAACACAAAAATAGGAATGTAATTTATTGCGCTTTCCATGAATACTCCAGCATATTCTGTTCAAAAGCAGCTATCTGAAATATTTCCCTGCTACGTAAAATAACATCATACTCAGACTGCAATACAGGAACCACTCCACTGCTAGTCTAGGGAAAGAACCACACATCTGTTATCCCAGTCCCTGCAACTTTGTCACCCCAGCAAATCATCTAGCAAAGATTACTTACTTTTGCACATCTAACTAGTTAAGGCTCAGCTAATGGACATCACAGTGCCAGCAAAACTGTGGTGTTTAGTAAAAAAAAATAGGACAGTCAAAATTGTTCAGTGCATTTAATTGTTCAAGAACCAAAAAGATGACATACAGCCGTGGTAGAACCTAGATCCATACAAAGAAGGAAGTGAATGSTCTGAATATAGTTCACAGAAAGAGAAATTTTTCCCTGCAAAATCCTAGCAAAACATTTAAAAAGGAAAGTCTGGAGTGAGGAAAACCAAGTTATAAATCCATAGGGCCTCATGGATTGCATCCACAAACACTGAGAGCTGATGTCATTGTGAGGTCACTCTCAATTATATTTAGGACACGTCACTCCTATTTTCGAGAAGCGCAAGAAGTAACATGTAGTGAACTACACCAGTCAGCCTCACATCAAGCTCTGGCAAGTGGACAGGAGAAAATTCCTGGAAATGATTTCCACACCTCTGAAGGACAAGAAGGTGATTCAGAATAGTTAGCATGGATTTACAAAGGGGAAATTGCATAATCAACATGATACCCTTTTAGGACAAAATTGCTGGCTTGGCAGATGAGGAGAAAGCAGTGGATTTGTTTCCCTTTACATTAGTAAGGCAGTTGATAGTCTCTGTAAAGGTCTCAGGGAAGATGATAAAGTATAGGCTGGATGAGCAGACAGGGAGGTCGACTGAAAATCAACTGAACAACCAAGCTGAGGATTTTGACAATTCGTGAGATATCTAGTTGGCAGATGGTAGATAGTGGYGATCCCTGAAAGTCCATACTTAGTCCAGAACTCTTATAAATCTCCATTAACATCTGGCTGCTTGGACAGAACGTGGCCTCAGATGACAGGAAGGCTGGGAAGAGTGGCTGTGTACATGATGGCTGCGTGAAGAAACAGGCAGGCAGGAACCTTACGAAGTTCAGCAAGTCCTGCATCTGGGAAGGACTAAGCCCCATGCACTAAGACAGGATGGGAATAGCCAGATGGAAAGGAGTTGGCAGAAAATGAGCCAGCAAAACCTCATATTGGCAAAGACCAACAGCCTGATAGGCTGTACATAGGAGTGCTGCAAGCAGGTGGAGGGATGTGATCTTTCTCCTCTACTGAAGCCACACCTGGATTATTTCTTCACTTCTGAGCTACCCAGTATGAGACAGACATGGACATACTGGAGAGTGCAACAGAGGAATACAAAGATGATTAAGGGATTGGAGAATATATCCTRTGAGGAGAGGCTGAGAGAGCTGTGAGAAGAAAAGCTCAGGGAGGGATTCATCAGTGGGTATAAATACCTGATGGGAGGCAACAAAGAAGACAGAGCCTGGCTCTTTCCAGTGGTGTCCACCAACAAGAAGCAAACTGGAACATATGAAATTCCATCTAAACATAAGAATGCACTTCCTTTTTTTTTTTTTTCACAGTGAGGGTGATCAAACACTGGAAGAGGTTGCCCAGGGAGGTTGTGAGGTGCCCATATAGGGATTTATTCCAAACCTAGGTATAGGTATGGGCCTGGACAACCTGCTGCAGCTGGCCCTGCTTAAAAAGGTAGTTTGGACTACAGCTCAAAAGATGTCTTTCAAACTGGATCTGTAATTCAGAATATGAAGAGACCAGAGATACAACCTGAAAGGATTTTTTAAAAATCAAGGGAGAAAGGTTCTAGGTATGTAGAAGAAAAGAAGAAATTAAAGGCAGAAAATAAGTCTTTTCCAGCTCAAATTAGTACAAAAGAGGATGAAATGTACGGCACAATACTATGCAAGTAGTGCAGAGGGTGTCAGAAGATACATTTATTAGTAGCTACTTTAAAGATGCTCCTACCTATTGTCTGGTCCATTTGTCTGTACCTAACTGCTTTCTTTGATGCTAAAGGGCAAGCTCATCAGGAWCTCCATCTTTAATGGTGCACTTGTATAAAAGAAGAGCAATCTTTAACCAGGCTAACTGGTGCTACCACCATTAAAATCATTACAGCACAAATTACTGAAATGTTACAGATGGAAAAGAATGGGAGAAAGAGGACAAAAGAATCTCTCAGATGAGAACACTGTCTACGGCAATCAGATAACAGAAAGAGGAGCAGAGGGCATAAAAACAGGATAAACAAAGCTAGAGCACTGCTTCTTCTCCAGTGTGGCAAAGTTTTCCCAAAATCCCAGTTGAAAACACAGACAGAAGAATACAGAGAATTCACAGGAGTCATGGTTATGGGAAATGAGGAACGAAAACAGTAAATTGAGGATATTAACCACTTAATTGCTAGAGATCTGCTATATTTGCAGCGTATCTATCAGTTTCCTAACCACCATTTGATTTTCCTTCAGGGAATGTAGGAAATCTTGAAATCACACAGTGGTTTTGATGACATGAGAATAGACTGAAAAGCCCCAGGGTAACAAACTAACATGCTGCAGAGTGATGTCTGATACATTTAATAGCACTGGAAAAAAGTTTGTTGTGACAGCTGTGGAGTAGGATGGCTGGAAGGCTAGGTGAACTTGCAAAATGAGGAGGAGATTTCTGCCTAAAAATAAAGTCATAGAGTTYTTCCATCACTTAAAAAGATAAGGATGAGGGGTGGACAGGGTGGGAGGAGGGGGAAAGAAAAGCTTTATGATCTTGAAGAGTGAAGCAGAAAAGCAGACATTCCTCAAAGACTGCTTTTCCAGAATTGTCATAATTCCTCATCTGGAAGAACATTTAATCAGTAGGAAAATCTTGGGTTTGGGAACACACACAGTCAAAGCCATCATTTACATTACAAAGTCCTTAACACTAGCCTTTTTATATGTAAAATTAGGGTAAAGAAGAGAACAACATGTTTACAAGGCTTTGGATAATCTTATTACTTGGACCAAAAAGTCTAAAACACCAAAGGAAACACCTAAGCTGTTTTACCAACTTCAGAAGAATTATTTTGATTTTCTACAACTGAAGATACATACTGCAACCCTTGAAAAGGTAAGTGTGACCTATGACCATATAGGCTCTAGTAGTGACATWGAGTTATGTAGACAGAATAGGAAGTGAAAAGTTTAAAGAACTCTGAAGATTAAGACTGAGAAAGTCCAAACATTCCAAAAGACACTGCAGTCAKAGCTCCCCATTTGGCAGAAGTTCATACCCTATTTATAGTCAGTATGGGGGAAGCACTATAGCTTAACATAGAAATGAAGCAGCAAAAGGAGCCACTCTTTCCTCGTTCTTCACGTCCAAGCCTCAGAACAGTAACAGGCTACCTTGATATATTTTTATTCAGTAGCTGCTGCTAAAATGGATGGCAACAATCCTGAAGAATCACACCGTAATCCATGTGCAGACTACTGTATCAGCAAAGCTAAGGAAATGAGCAGTCAGCTACTTCTCAAAGAAGCAGCGTGTCCAAGACAAAAATTAAGGTAACAAAAAAAAGCATAACCAACCAYTGATCAATGCCTCAGCCCCATAGCAGCTGATATTATTTTTCTTAACAAGCACGCAAAATACAGTTCTCAAAAGGGAGTACATTATCTTTTCAGAGGCAAAGACAGAAATTCAGTGGGATTTTTAGATGAGAACTGAAAAAATACTTAATGAATTGAAGGCAGTTGGGAAACAATGACACCTAAATACAACGTTGTTCATATTACGATAAATCCCAAAATATATAGCTAAAGCCAGCTGATGCTGTTGAAAGACAGAGAAAATTATTTTGGACAATCAAAGCAACACATACAAGATAGGGCTGCAATTATACTACCTGGTATTCTTCTGCTCAACTTTGTTTAAGCCTGCAACTGTTGCCCCAGTGTAAAAAGCAAGACAGGTAGCTTGTACCTTTTCACAAAATYCATAAATTACTGAGAAACAAACTCTTCAGATTTGCATATTTTTCCATCAGCCTTTCCTACAGGTGAAAAGCACTCCCTTTTTATTGAAGCAACATAACCACAGAAATYTTCTTTTACAACCTCTTCTGTACTTTCTCATCTGAGGAGATTAATTAGGCTTTGAAAARGAGTAAAGCACCCAAAAGAGAGAAACAAGAGGCCACAAATTAATGAGCACCAAAGACAAGAATTGTCATCAAGGCCCAACACTTAAACTTCTTTCACCAAAAATTTTAAACTAAGCTTCTTTTTGAAAACATGTTCAGCAAGCCATCTCATACCCTGGATTAAGCTAAATCATTTCCACAAATCAGATGTTAAATATTTCTTTCTGAAAAATTATTTTCTCTATTGAAAGACTAGCAGACTGCATTCAGCCAAATGAKGAAACCTATCTTCCTACCAGAAGGAAGCCTATGAAAGAAGGTATGAGCCATGAGCCAATAATCAATCTSTATCTCTGCCTAGCAAAAGATGCTAAAATTGATGGACAGACACCGAAGAGGAGCAAACCAAGTTTTGYTAGCAACAGTCAGGACAGGGCTGTTACTGTCAAAAGGTGGTCTGCCACTCCTGTGAAAGCCAAAAAGAATCCCACTGCCATGCATGTGGYGCTCACAGGCACTTCTCAGTGCTCCTCCAAGCAGCATTCCAGCAGAAGGCTGATCAGCTCTACACAACACGCATATGCTCTGTGCTGGTCTAGATTTTGGCCAGAAAATACAAACACTGTGAGTTTCCCCTTCCAACAATTAAATCTCAGTTTTAAAGGCAACTACATGTTACACTACTAWGGGTCAGGATATTTGCCAAAACTATCAACCAAATTAAGCAACCTTAGTTACAAATTATATAATGCATAACAGGAGTGCAACAGACCAACTTTTCCAATGAATTTTTACAAAAATTACACCAGATATTTGCCATTACATATAYACTATAGACCACTCCAGAATTAGAAACTTACAAGCTAAATTCTTAGTATTTTCATATACGACAAAAATAATATGTCTCTATGATCACACACCTATAAAGCATTTTTTGCTTTGTATATGGAACAAATTTTTTAATTTTAAGTAAACAAGTTCTGAGAAAAGTTATGCACATTAAACACTTAAAAAACATAGACYAAAAAAGGGCAATACCAGCATTTTCAAAAGTATCAAACCATTTTGGCTACTTTACTCCATACATCTTCAATCCCAATGTWCAGACTCTAAGTAGCAGATTAAGTCAATAATCATTCAGCAATGCTGAATATAAGATATTTAAGAATATTAATAAAAACATTTCCAGATTAAAATAACAGCAACTTTTTTGAATATTTTTTCATTTTTCAGGTTTTTTCATACAGTTTTTCTCTACAGTCACAAAGAAAGGTAAGTTCCTCATACTGCTRCAGTAAACAGAAATCAAGTGGTTTTATGAAGCTGAGAAATCTGGTCAATATATTGCTAGACTTATAAAGAACTTATATTTTAGTCTTTCCCCTCTTTATTGTAGGATACACCCAGTGGATCTTCCCTTTCCATAGCAACAAAGGATGAATTTGTAAATGCAACTGTATGAAAAAAATGCAGGACGAAGAATTTCTCATTACAATTGACAGAAAAATTATCTTTATGATGCACACATTTCTTTACTTATATTAAGGGTGGGAAAGGATATTCATTTCGATGAGATATGTTATGAAGTATGCCATTTATGATTTCATCACGTTCACTAGAGCATAAGACTGGTACTCAAATATCACACTGTATTCCAACATATCAACATCAGAGACAAGTTGYTACAGTTCAGTGGCAATGTACAATCAGGGCCACCATCCCACTGCAGAATGCACTGAAACATGAAGAAAAAAAAAGAAAGCTTAAAAAGCTCAAATGTAACAGACTGGKTAGCAAGATAAATACACTTTACTTAAAGAGCTTGAGAGAAATCTGGTTTTCAGCCAATTTTGAGAAATAAATTAGCAAAACCAGACCTCTTTCTGATGTGGAAGAAAGCTCCAACACCACCTTTTCATCAAAGCTACTCCCCAGTGCAGCACACATTTGATCATAGAGAACCACAGTTACCATGCATAAGGCAGTTCTGATTCTGTATTTGATTTCTAACTACTTTTTACTGCCATTTAAAAGACAAAAATTGTCCCATCATTTTGCTATTGCAGAACAAAAAATTCGGCTATGAYAACAGACATATCAGTATTGATTTTTTTTCCAGCAATGTTCAACACATCCCGTTATCATCAGGATCCCAGGGYACAGACATACTGAGAGAAATATGTCTTACAACTACAGACAAAATGAACAAACATTTGGAAGAGGACAGACCCAGAAATGAAATCTCAAAGTTTCAGTTGCCACATGAAAGACATTAGCATAACCAATCAGCCCCTTTCTTCTGACACTACCAAGAGTAGATGATCAAAAKCTTGCTGCAGTGAAGCAAAAGGTCATGTTACCAAAAGTCAACTGGCAATCWAAGTGAAAAAAGGAAAAACACAAAAAACACTCCAACAAAAATCACAAACAAAGCCCCCAAAACATACCATAAACACACTAATTATAGAGAGGATAGCGACAGAATACAATCAACTCTCTCTGTGCAAATGTTAAAACATCTCCTGACTTTGCRCTAACATGAATCTGATACTGCACCTGAACAATAATACTCAGAGATTAGATTATGCCAAAAAGGAATAGGAAGAAAAAAACATAGAGGAGTTTCCTCCTAGATCCTAAATACTTCTGCATCATTAAGATTGCATAAAGTGAAGTGAACACAGAGGTGCCAGCTTCCAAACTCCAGAGAAGTTTTTACTGTGGACAACTTTGAGAAAACCAACTCATCAGCACTGCCAAGGACTCATCAGGTTGAGGGCACTATACCTCAGCTCAGGAAGCACATGGGACCTCAGCAAAACAGAGCCCAGGGAGCCCTCAGCTTCCCTTCCATACCCTCATTGCTCCTTCTATCCTTCTGCTATTGCAGGTGATAGCCACAAACTCAAACTCCTCCTGGCTTTGCTGGACAAGTCATGCCTGGTACACAACTCTTTAAATTGATATTTAGATACAGTGCTATCTAACTGAGCAAGGAGCTCAGAGAATTAAGACATCTCTGGCTTTGATCCTACCTCCAAAACAGCCATCTGCAAGCATAGCTTTGGGAATATGGCCTTAAACTGTTTCWAGCCACAAGACAAATCACTGAGGAGACAAAAGTTTGCAGAAACAAACCATTTGGAGCACTCTACTTTGATTTAGCTATAAATGTTGATTTTCAAAYCCACATATTTGCTCAGTCATAACTGCATAAAATTCAGAGGGCTTTATCCACAGCATGAGTAAAGAACCATSTTACACTTGGGACTCCAGTATTATTAGGGCAAGTTAAAAATGGAGCCTCTGCATCCTTCAGTAAATCCAGATGTTGCAAATGTCTGTCTCTTGATTAATTAAAAGCAATTCCAAGTTAAAATGGAACTCGTATTGGAGGATTACTTAAAATCGAAACCAAGTCTATCGCATATATCAGCTTGCAAGCAAAGGCAACTGATGGAATTAGATTTCACATGAYGTTACTAATGCTCCTTCATTCAGAAGCATCTTTGACTTCTTCATGAAGCTCTGATCCTTTCAGGATGATGATTTCACTACACGTTACTACACTTGAGTTTTGGTCCTTCTCCCTTAYGACAACTTCCCAGTTATCCCCAGAAAAAGATCTGATAGCAACAATAACCCTACAYTTGTTAATCCATGTTTACCAACAAGTCCTACTTGTTGAGCACAAAGTACTTAAATAAAAACACCTGGAGAGCAGGCAAGGTCAGCAAGGAGCCTACATTTCTCAAGTTTACCATCCTGTTTAATTCCTAGATTAAGGCTTTTTTTACAGCAGTTACCTTTTGCTTTAAGAAGAGCAGCTGAATTTACACAGTTACCCACAGTTGCAGTGATGCTTGCAGCAAACAACCCAGCTGTTATTGTACCATAGCTGAAAATGTTTTCCAGGGAGAAGGGCTGACTTCCATCCTACCAATGCCACCTGTCTGTGGGGACAGGCGATGTAAGACAGAAGGCTTCATTTTGATAATTTTGGGATGTAGCATTAGACAGGTGCCTACTCTAATTATTATTTATCCAGTATGCATCTTTATTCTTATTCAGAGTTTGCATACTGCTAAGCTCCCAATAGTTATTTTTAAATAAGATGCTTCAAAGTAACTTTCCTATGTTCCCATTCCTGTCTTCAGCTGCTCAACTKGGCTGCATGTTCTGGATTTCCAGGAAAGTCACTGTAGAATCATAGACAGGTTTGGRTTGGAAGATGTGTTCAAGGTCACTCAGTCCAACCCTCACTGCAACAAGCAGGGTCAGCCTCAACTAGAYCAAGATGCTCAGGGCCCTGTCCAACTTGACCTAGAATGTGTCCAGGAATGGGGCACCTACCACCTCTCTGGACAAGCTGTTCTAGAGTTTCATCACTCTCAGTAAAAAAAAGTTTCTTCTTTATTTCTAGTCAAATTCTACTCTCTTTTAGTTTAAAACCATTACCCCTTGTCCTATCACAAGATGCCATGTTAAAAAGTCTCTCTCCACATTTCTTAGACACCTTTTTCATCATCTGATTTGCTTGAACAGTCCAAAACTGTACAACTACTGAAGAGCCTGGTACAATCCATCTGTACTGGAGCTATTGCATTTGGCTATGCCAGGCCTTTAAACAACTGTAGTTTACA
>NW_026623294.1:549846-579140 GCF_030028575.1 Malurus melanocephalus | reverse complement strand
AAAGGAAGATTGGACTGCAGAAGTGCCTGCAGTTTGAGGAACAGACAGCTCTGCTCTTTCAACCACCACTGCCACCTGGGTGAGAATGGCTGACCAAGAGCCACTTGGGTGGTTGGGGTGGAAAACTGCAGCAGCTGCAGGTAAAATGGACAAGGGCTGTAACTCAGAACCTGCATAGAGTTTTCCAAGCCTATTCTTGAGACTTCTTTTMATTTGAAAACTCTATAGAGATTCCTAACTCAACAGCCATTTCAAGAGAACCAAACTGAACAAGTAAGTAAAACCAAGTTGACTTCGTTTTTCTTCTTGGGTATCTCATAGTGTATTTCTGAGGTAGAAATCGTCTGCTCTAAGTATTTTTCAGCAGCACTGAACAGATTACCTGAGATATACTTGTCTGCTTTACCTAGTTTTCATAGGAGAAAATATTAACAACCCACTGCAGCATGCAGAATCAATCTTAAAGACTGATCATATGATCAATCTTAAAGAAATTAGTAAATTACATTTCTTTCTGCTTCCAAAGCAATGAAGATTTTCATTAAACTAAAACTCCAAGAAGTGTTTCATAGTGTGCCACAAAAGAACGCTTGTGTTTTGTACAGGAGAACATGACCAGAGAGAGAACTAGAAGATCAGCCTGTGATTCAGAACAATATAAATCAACAGAATCAGAATCTCTAATCTCAAAACCTATGCAGAGTAGAAGGGGAAACCATTTATAAAATCAAATTTATGCTCTGGTCTGAAAATGTAACAGATTAAGTAGTGGAGCCTATTGGCTTAGATCATATTTTAAGATCTCAAATTACTATTGGCACATACATAATATTATATAAGCTCCTTTTGCAAGGCTACTTGAAACACAAAATTACTTTGGACTCACATTGTTTAGGCAGATTCACAGTCAAGTGTCTCTGAAAAAAAAAAAAACCTAACAAAAAATCGAAGGCACGATCTATCAACGTACATGTAGCAGATGAAAGCTATAAAAATTGGGGGAGTGCAGAAGAGTGGCCTCATTCCCTTTCATACAGAGTGTTTGTGCAGGAAATGTACTATCACTACATTGAAGTAAAAGATCAGTCACATTAACCAGTAACTTGAGAAAAAGAAAGAAAAAAACTCAAACAACACACAGACAACAACAGACTTAAACCCAGAACTGTTTTCTCATATCAGTATTAAAACAGGCTTYAACAGGGTAACAACAATTCTCAGTTGGACAAGTTGTTGCATCTGTGGAGTCACAAATCAGGTTTGGGCAATTCCCAAGCTTGTAGAAACTCTCACTGTTGTAGTGAATGCAGGGAGGTCACTCAGACAAGTTTAAAATAATCTTAGTTGTTTATAACTCCTATGATGTTTATAACTTCTGTGATGTAAATGCCTATGATAGGTGACCTGAGATTAACCTCCTCTTACTACAACATAATGACCATTGATTTAAAATTTACCTTAGAGAATTRAGATAAATTTGACTGATATTTTCCCTTTTTTAAAACAGCATTAGTATTCCTTTAAAGTCAGGTTGTAAGATTACAGGTCTTTAGCCATACCTCTGATTGCAGTGTGTAGTACAGTAAAACATTTAGCCAAAATGCATAAATTCTTAAAGATGTATTTTAATCTATATGTCTGTTGATTAGATACTTCTATCAAGTCTCTCTTGGCAGCAGCAGTACCAAAGGGATTTGCACATTTTTCTCTCACCCACTGGAGAGAAAATTCAGGGAAGAGATTTATGTTAATTAGACTTAAAGAGCCTGAGAAAATATTACTATTAYGGAAAAAAAAATAATCCAAATGAGACAGRTGCCTGAATATTCTCCATTGAATAAAAAAATAGGTAGAGAGAGAAACAAATAAATTAAAAGCAAACCTCYCACCACTGATCCATTCTCTCTAGCTCAAAATCGGAAATAGAGTCTCTTGTAAGATCAAGGTACCCAAATTATCATTTTTTTAAAACCACAGGCTAACAAGGTTAACATTTTTCTCAAGCTGACATACCATTTTTTTTCTGGTATTGTAAAACTGAAATGAAAAAGAGCAAAGCATTCTTCACAGATTCTGTCAAAAATAGTGACTTAATCAAGTAACTGGCATTGAAGAGATTACCAATCCAAGCTAAAAATTCACTATTGCCATTGCAGTGAAAATGTGAGTGACTTGGGGTCAACTGGAGGAAGAACTTACATTTATTTCACTACTTTGAGATTACTGCAGACATTTGAAAACAAAAAAGTGAAAGATTACTGCAAYGCAGTTTTTGACAGATAATATTTCCTGTTGAGACAGAACAGAAAGAACTGTAGAGCTTCAAGATTGTAATCATTTCGTACATTTCTACCCACAAAGTACTTCTTTAGGCAAAATATTTCACCCCTGCAGCTGCTACCTCTTAGATGTACTGCCATCCTTCATCTTCATCCTCCCACAATCAGAAAGAAAGGAAGAAATGACAAGGCAAAGTTTTCAATCTTAAAACAAGAAAGTTTTATACAATATAGCAGGAATAGATAAAAGAATCCCATGTGCATTATGAGTTTGTGCAATTATGTCAACAATGAGRTATTCTAAGTTGCTCCCTTTCTCAAATCAGCATTAAAGACACGCAGGCATTTGCAAAACCGTGTTATAAAACAAATACGAATTTATATGAGCTTYTCCTAACAGATGTCTCCCAACAGGGGTCAATGCCAGGTTGTTCTTCCCCAGCCCAGATTTGCAATCTGTTTTTATMTGATTCAGTATCTTACCGTTTTGCTGTTCAAAGAATTATATATATTTTAAACACTAAGAAACAAGATCAGGTAAGACAAAGGCTTTGTATGAATCTCTAAAGCTGCGGTGGTTTTGATCCAAGTTTATCTGCACAGACTTCAACTGACAGAAGTTTGGGTGAAATAAAACTGATTGCAAAGGACAACAGATAGATGCTATCCAAGACGAGGTGGATTTTTCTAAGGAAGTAAGACAAAATTTACAAGGAAAYGAGACATAAGAACTCTCATGCACATAGCAGATTTTGTGGGGTWTCTTTGTGGAAATAAGGGTTTGACCTTTTATTAAAAATAATAATCTAACAGAGGGAGCAGCAGACAAGACTGGAAGGTGATTTTAAGAACTGACAGTAGGTAAGCATGAGAAACTCTTAATAAAAAGCTTTCATCCTTGCAGAAAATCAACCAGAACAGAATCRAGGCAACTTTTGTCACCCTTACTTAAATCTTATTAATTTTTGCAAGCTAAAATAGAGAGATACATAGCAGATAGATGAAAATATAAGTAGTTATTCCATTCCCACACAGGGAGTCTCTTCTACAGCCACACCAAGTATTGCTTTGTAAGAAGAAACACTCACACACTCCACTTTAATCAACAGATTATAAAATTCCTACAACAGTTCTAGAGAACTATCTCCAGAAACAATAAAAACTGATCTAATTTTGAATAGAGTGAAAACAACAGAAAGGCAAAATTTTGAAAATTAAGGCTCACTTAACAAGACATTAGGATTTTAGGTGCCTTACATGTATAACACTGTCYGAGCTGGCACTTTTGGTGCTCATGCWGCACTTAGGAAAGTCAAGCACTCAAAATACTGTAGTTTGAAGGAAGCAACAAATTAATATGCAAACAGAATTGTTGCGCTTCTATCTTGAATTTGTTCTTTTGTTGCTCTCAGCACACTTACAACTTGGCAGATACAACCACTATGTTCAAAAGGCTCCTTCATACCTCATGCTTCCTTAGTCAAATCTGATTCAGCCCACTGAACTTACTTTTTTTTTTCATTTTCTTTATATTTTTTTTTTATTTTTGTATATGATTTCTATAATATTTACATATTTATATATTTTATGTATTTCAATACTTCCATAAAGCATGTATATTCATATTCACATATATAAAAATTATATATGCTCTTTAAAATTACTCTCTTATGCACTTTTCCCTTTTGCATCAAATTGAAAAAGGTAGTCTATGAAGAATACAGACCTGTCAAGACAAATCTAATGGGTAGTTCTCACCAAAGTTTCTTACTCTCAAGCACTACACCGCTTTACATACCGGGACCTCATCACTGTGAGGTGTGCTGTAAAGCATAATACTCAATCTGGTATTTATGGCGTTTACCCATTTGCAGTGATGTAGTTTTTTGGTCAGTGGCTGCTGTCAACTTTGCTCATTTCAGGATCATGGCAGAGCATAGTGTCTTGTCTAACACCAACCATACATCGCCCAAGCACTGCATGACTGCCAACTTTGAGTCCATATTTGTTTTTAAATTAAGAGGAACAAGATGATAAGCAAGGATTTCATGTCACAGAACCCCAAAATGAATTAGGTTGGAAAAGACCTCTGAGATCTTTGAGTCCAATCTCTGACCAAACACSTCCACATCAGCTAGATGCTGGCACAAAACACCATATCCAATCTTTCCTTAAGAACCTCCAGGGACAGTGACTCCACCACCTCCCTGGGCAGCCCATTCCAAGTGTAATCACTCAGTGAGGAAATCCCTCCAAAATTCTAAATTAAAACTCCCCTGACACAGTTTAAACTATGTTCACTTGCTCTGTCACTTGTTATCTGGTAAAAAAGATAGACCCCTGCCTGACTACAACCTCCTTTCAGGCAATTGTAGAGAGCGATAAGGTCCCCCTGAGCCTCCTTTGCCCGGAGTGCTGAACACSCTCAGCTCCCTCAGTCACTCCTCACGGCACTTGTGCTCCAGACGCTTCACCAGCTCKGCTGCCCTTCCCYGGACACGCTTCAGCACCTCAATATCTTTCCTGTACTGAGTGGTCCAGAACTGGATGTAGCACTTAATGTGTGGCCTMACCAGTGCCGAGTCCAGGGGACARTCACKRCCCTGGTCCTGCTGGCCACGCTTGTTTCTGACACAGGCCAGGATGGCATTGTCCTTCTTRGCCGCCTGGGCTCACTGCTGGCTCACGTTCAGCCAGCTGTGAACAAGCACCCCCAGATCCTTTTCTGTTGTCACGCCATGTAATGTCCATGCTCCTGAAGWGCGCCCATGCTGGTGTCCCTCAGCCCYACAGTGCGTACAGCGAGGCGCTCCCRACCGACCCAGGGCAGGCCCGGCAGCAGCTTGGGCTGAGGCCCAGCGGGCGAAGGCCCTGTTCCGGGAGCGGTGAGGGGCGGCGAAAGGCAGAACACGCTTGCACGGCTCTAAAGCAAGACAAGGAGCCGGCACTGAGCCCCGCCGCGCCGCCGGCTTTGTCGGCCAGGTGCCCCTCCTCCGGAGCCGGAACCTGCCGAGAAAGCGCCCCAGCCCGGCGGAGCAGCGCCGGCAGCCCGGGGAGTCACTGTGCGGAGGAGGGGAAGGAGGAGCAGGAAAAGGAGAGGATGAGGCGGTGAGCAGAGCAAACACCCACCTGCCCCGTGCAGATCGGGAGACAGCACCGACACAGCCCCGACCCCAGCCGGCTGCGGACGGGGGAAGGAGGAGCCGCCGCGGGGGTGGGAGGAGCCGGGCATGGCCCCGCCGCTGCCCCCCGGCCCTGGCGCCTCGTTACCCGCCCTGAGGCCAGGTGGAACCGGCCCCCCTGCACTGCCCCAGGGTCTGAAAAACATCATCCCCCATCACCGGGTTTGCTAAAGGAGTGAGACCTGCGGTGCGAGGGGCTGTGAGGGCGATGCGGCATTGGACCAAGCTGCCCAAAGAAGTTGTGGGTGCCCCATCCCTGGAAATATTCAAGGCCAGGTTGGATGGGGCTCTGAGCAACGTGATCCAGTGGAAGGTGTCCTTGCCCATGGCAGGGGGCTTGGAACGCAATAGTCTTTAAGGTCTCTTCCAACCCAAGCCATTTCATGATTCTCTGATGATTCTATGATTGCACTTTAATAGGGAATAGTGATAGTGATGCAAGGGTACACAGAAAATGGAAAAAACCACTAGGAGCCTTTCCTGCTGGCTGCACAGAGGCAGCATCCTTCTGAGTAATTCAGACCGTGGTTATTCTTGCCTAAGTTGTTCACGGATGTTTTCCAGCTATCTGAGCCTTTCCTGCCTTCATGCTAGTGGGAAGTGAGGCAGGGCCACTGCTTCTCAGATGGTGGCTGCCTTCAGAACTAACATTACACTGATTTAAATAAAGGTGTGTTTATAAAAACACTTAGGTAAAGGAGTGCAATTTCTTCTGTAGATAAGATCTTAAAATACAAACATGGGTCTTAATCTGCAAACACTTGAATTAAAGCTCTCGTTTTATTCTGTTTAAGTCAATGGGACTACCCAGGTGCTTAGAGGTAAGGGTTTTTAGGATCAAAGCCCTTGGTGCATTTCCAAAAAACTGCTGTAGCAGGAGGACATTGAAGAATTTCCCTCTAATATTCAACAGTATTCCCATATTTATGAACTTTCTGCCTCTGACTTATACTAATGAGCTTCATGGGTATATACCTTGAGGAGGGGTTTGAAAGACATTATTATAATGGTTGTTTCTGCCAGCCTGACTCCTCCACTTATTTATTTAAGGTGACTAATTTGTATTTTTTTTCACTTGTATTTTTCAGTACAAAATCTGAATGGTATGTTTTTGCAGCTGCATCCTTTGCAATACAGATCAGGGAGCATACTGATGGGATGAAACATTATGTTTCYCAAACTGCCACAGTCCTTAAGAGTCCTGTTCCATTGAGGGTAGCAAAATAACTGCTTCAACAAAAATGTTACACAAGGAAAAGACTGTSAGAGATTTGCCTGTCTAGCCCCTTCTTTCCTGCACATTCTGTATGTTCTTTACACAGAGTCCCCTATAAGCTGTAAGCAGCTATCAAGTACTGTATTTCTGGAAAGAGATTATACAGTGATTAATGTGATAAATATGTCACTGAAAGTCATTCAAGAAAATATTCCATRCTTGAAGTTTGGCTGTTGCACCCAYAACACCTTGAACTTAACTASCAATGTACAGCCTTCCTTTTCAYTTTCAGTGAAACAGAACATAGGACATGTCTTCATGAACAAGCTCCTGTAAATCTGTACTTGTGSTATATGAATTTAGGATTTTGGTTGAATCATGAGAGTGATTTCTTTCCATTGCTTCACCRTGAAGCCAGCAGGAAAGGCTTCTTGTATTTCATCCATTTTCCATGTGCCCTTGCACCACTGTCACACATTCCCTGYAAAAGTTTGCTCCCTTTACAATTAAATCACTTCACCCAACTGGTTTCCCATTATTTTTCCTTAATTAGCTTCCTTTGTGARTCCTTCTATACCAAGAAGTCAAAAGGAGAGTGATAATAGGCCATCTTTTTTCTCCTTTATCAGATAGTCAGAAGGGTGGAGGTATCTTCATATGGCTGTCATTAATCCCAGGTCAGAGGGTAGAGAAGAACTCACTGCTTTGGTCTCCTGCTGTCCTTGCCAGAGCAGTGACAAAAGCAARAAAAGAGGCATAACAAGAAAACCTAGAGTTCAACCCCTCTTCAGCCAGCAACATGCACAAATCTGTTTACAGATTTGAAACACATCGATACCCACTTAGCCTTGGGAAATGTATTTCACTTACACCMATCTCTTTCGTGATGTTCTCTATTTTGCATTATTCACTAAAAACATAAATTTGTTTGCAACTTCAGGACTTTCAGATTGCTTGGTTTTTTCTACTCAGGCTTGTAATTGTAAATCAAGGAGATGCTGGAGCTGAGGAATCTTGTGATCAGTTTCACGGACTTTAGAGGCTGCTATGCTGGGCAAAATCCTAGTCCCCCCATCCAGAAACCATCTTTGTCATCCATCTTGCATAGTCTTGAACTCATGAAGACTATCAGGTGCTTGAAGGTCCCTGCATGGATGCATCTTTACAAGACTGCTGTGATTATACTGGTAGAGACAGTGTGAGAGTCAAGAACTTACTATTAAAGAAAGGGATTGGATACATATGAATGTCAAAAATAATCAGAATTACCTGGTTGTAGCTTGGTGCTTTGATGAATAAGTTGGTATCTAACTCCTGGGCAGGGGAATTCAATCTAAAATGAGTACATAGGACAGTTTTTACTACTGGAGTTTTTCACCTCGTATTATATGAAACAACTGGTTGAGTGTGCTGCTAGGCACAGGACACTGCCTTAGTGGCTCCTGAATCTCTTTTGATGGAYGATTGCTTGTTTCTCCCTGCACAGAAAAGGGGTGACACCATGGTACTTTGCTGTGCTTTGGTTTTCTACTCCATTTAAACTGCGTGGGTTTTGGTGCAAGGACTGCTTTGGTTATCCTCCAAATTTTATTGAAGTCTCTAAAAATGTGACTGTATTAAAATAATAAGAAGAAATCACAAGCATATTCACATACTAATTATTATGCAAAGTAGGGAGGGGGAGGGAAGAAAGTATGAGATTCCTTTGAAAAGCTGCCAGCCCAGGTCCAAATACAAAATGTGTTTGAAGTGAGAGCACAGTGCACCAGACTGAAGGGAGTACCAATATACCAGTTATCCTTGTTTAGGAGTATGCTCTCAAATTTCRTTTTATGACAATTACTTACTTTAGCATAGCATTCTTTATTTTTTGACTCAGTCTCCCAAAAGTCTCCTCTAGATCCACCCTGRATTTTAGTACCACTACAAGATGTTTTCTTCATTTAAAGTTTTACCTGTTGCTTTGCACTGTAGGCAGGTTAAAAATCGACTGCCAATTAATGCAGATTTAAGCTTTTATTTCCTTTTTTCAGTTAAAGGAGCTGAAAAAAAATCCTCCTAAGTTTCAAAGAATCATTGTTCTTCAGTTCTTTGTAGAAAGAATGGTTTAGACTTGATCTTGACTTACATGTCTCCATTTATGCAGCCTAGTAACAAATAAATACATCCTAATAATGCATAGAAGAGGGGAAAAAATAGGAACATTGTGAAAGTAAAACAGAAAGCACCTCAAAACGTGTATTTTTCCACACAGCTCTGTTTGCTTTTCTGCTGCTGTGTCATAAACTTGTTTATTTCAGGTATCAACAGCAGTTCATCAGGCAAGAACAGAGCATCTGCCAGCAGGGTAGGTAGGGTGTACTTGCTTGGGATGAATCTTAGCTGTGGCCTGCTCAGAGCAATGCTGTCAGAAGCTGGCATTAGTTGCCTCAAGTTTCTATKAATTGCTGATATAAGCCAACAAAAGTTGATACAAGCAAACAAAATGAATCCTCTCCTGCCAAAGTAAAATTTCCTCTCTGAATAACACCAGCCAAGATAGCCAGTAGCAAAATGCCACTGTATGCATGCTCCTGGCAACTGCAAGGCCTTCTGCTATCAACAGTCTCTTGCAGYGAGGACATGCAGCATCTCAAAAAAGCCATGATAAACATGCATGCTCTGGGGACATAAAAATCTCAGCAGCCCATGACCCCACAAAAGTTCTGGCAGCAAAACTTGCTGCTAAAGACATAGTGTGGCAGGGTGCTTTCTCMTGCAGACTTGTACAAGTTTTCTTACAGGGGCAATGGATTTGCCATACCACAGACAGGGTTTTGGTAAAAATTGGCGGAATGTGTTCCCACCTGAATCTCCTTATAAACTGTGTGACTTGTGCTGCCATGGCTGGAGAACAGAGCATGGGCACTGATGTAAAACCAGACGTGCAAGGAGCACTCCCTGTGCATTCCTATGGATTGTCAGTTTTCAGGTAGCAACTGGTCCAGAAATACATGTGGGTCTCCCCCCACGCCTGTGTTTACAAAGCAAAGGTATTTGAATGTCTGACATCAATTATCACATATTTGCATTAAAAATACATTAAGTATTGCTCTAAAGAGCTTTCCTTACAATGAAGTAATTAAATTGTAGATTCTATCAACAACTCTCTCCCCTAGAGCTAGGTACCTTTAGTCTCCTCAATATTTTTGTGAGGATAAAACCCAGGTTTAACTCATTCAAAATCCATGTTTGACTTATTCTGCCCATATTTGTCCCATACAAGTTTAAATCCATGGATGATYTTTTTAATGCCGATGAAATACATCCTTTATTTCTGGACTTGGGCCAAATTGAACTGTGTTGAACAGTTCCACCTGTGGAAGYGTTCAAGGCCTGGTTGGATGGGGCTCTGAACATCCTGGTCTAGTGGAAGGGCATGGGGATTGGAACTAGATAATCTTKAAASTCTYTTCCAACCCAAACCATTCTATGATTCTATGAATAGGTTACAGTGTTCACACACRATGTGAACATAAAATCTCCATCTCAGAGGCAGATGGGAGGCTGAGCAGGAGTGTGACTTCTCTCAGTGAGCTTCAGCCAGCCATTTTACAGGGAAGGGGAGCATTCTTGGAGTGGCAAATACTGCACAGATGGTCAGAAACTGACTGCTAAAATAGTTGATTGTCATCTGATCAGGCCCAAAAATAAGGGGTGTTTTATTTTGTGACAGGTTTTGAGTACAGACACAAGCCAGTGTGTGGATTCATGCTCTGAGACCCAGCTTCACCATTATCTCATTCTAGGTTTAACAACAAGACTCTGAACAGGCTGCTCAAGTAAAGCATTAATCATTTAAAAAATTGACTCTGCAAGAGAGTCAATGTGTTACTTCCAAAACTAACTAAATTTTTTGAGTCCTGAGCCTCTACAGTATATATTTAGAAGATAGCATGATTCCTAGTCAAATTTGCACAGTCTGTCTGATCACAGTTTGAAAGTTTTGATAAACATGCCAAAAAATAAAAAGTTTATGTACTGAGAGTTTGTTTAAAAGAACATATTGCTTCTTTAAGGACAGGTACAGCACTTCTTAGAAGAGCTGGAGCTGAACAAGGCTATGGAATTTCAGAATCTGCATTAAAAGTCCCATTAGGGAAGGCTAAAGTAAAATTCCACTTAGCTTTTAGTGACTGAAAGTGTGTTATAAAAAGCACAGACTGGAAGAGAAAAATTGATGATTTCTATGGCCAGAGCTGTTAGAAAAATCAGAACATGATTTGGGAGAAGTCACATAGCTGGGAACCTGTAGCAAATTTTTGAGATGATAAAAGAAAACTTTAGACTCTTTGACAGCTCTTCTGTAGGTATAATTTTTTTCAGGCCTTTTTTTTTTTATAAAACCACTTAGAAGCTGAAAAAGTGGAAACTTTGTACTCCTCCAACATATGGCAAAAGAAAGATAGATTGAGACTTGCTGGTTCTAAAGTATTAACAGATATTGCGATTGGAATTACTCAATTCAGTAACGAGCTTCTGTCTAATAAATAAGTTACAATAATTACATGTGCTTTATAGTAAAAATATACTTTATAAGAAGTGCTATTTTTATGCATTCATAATGAATTCTCAATTTACATTGAAAAGCAAGTTGAAACAAATAAAAGCTATAAACTGAATTCCTATTTGCCATTGCAACATAACAGAATGAAAAAACTAAAATATTAAAAAAATGGAAGTTAAGCTTTGTARTGGTATAAATATGGAAATAGTCTGTACTACTGCAGAGCAATATTTAGTGTAAAGATTAAATAAATTGTGAGTTAAYAAGCCATYTTGTTTACCAGCCAATAAGAATTARTTTTCTTTAGGAAAATATCTGATGCAAAACAGGGTGAAAGCTGATGAYTGTTTCTAGCTGCTGCTTTGATTGTAGTCAATWATTTAAGCTTATAGTGATTCCCAGGGAAGGTTTTCCTGTGGGATAGAGATCAGATCAYGAAGATTCACTAGAACTGTTCCTGAAGTCTTGGCTCACCAGCATGGAAGTGGCTCAGCTGCCAGCCTGGCAGTGRGGCACCATGTCAAGGCAGGGTCCCTTCACTCAAGATTTTTGGTCTGAGCAGGAGTAAGCCATTCCCTCTGCCACCCAAGACTTCTCCCAAGTCAGCATTAACTCATCTGGCCCCATGGGCTGGTCCAGAAGGAAGCACATGCTCTGCTTCTCTTCCTTTCACAAGAGACTTGTGTTAGCTCTGTGGTATTGAAAATTAYAGAGATGAATAATGAAAATTGAACTTTGGGCTGTTTTACATTCTTTCAGTACTATTTAGTGTGATGGTTGTTGACTTCTCCCCACTGCTACATTTAGAAAGGTGAGTAGGAAGGAGATGAGTGTTAGTATTAKGGGTTATGACACAAAAACATCAAAAAGAAGGTCTTTTCTCATTTCTCTTCGGTATCCTTTGGGGAACTGCAGTAATTAGAGAAAGTTCCTATTCCACCAGAGGAACTCCGGAAAGTGGGTACCAAACTTTGTTTATACTCTAGGACTACATATGGCCATACAAGGTGGGTGGGTAACTAGGACACAGAACTTTTTCCTCCACTGAGCTTAGTTTCCCACCACTAGATAAGCTTCAATTAGGTTTCCTGGTGGAATTATTGTCCCTTATACGTCAGCGCTTGG
Source organism: Malurus melanocephalus (assembly GCF_030028575.1). NCBI lineage: Eukaryota > Metazoa > Chordata > Aves > Passeriformes > Maluridae > Malurus > Malurus melanocephalus. The sequence goes on along the minus strand of NW_026623294.1, from coordinate 566,792 downwards.
ATTAAACACAGAAAAATATCAGAAGATTCCTCTGCATTCATCAAATAAAAATCCATGGGAAAAAAAGCTGCATAATGCCCCAGAAGAGATCTAAATTAATTAAAGTCACCCCCTACAGAGAACTTGGGCTCTGTTTATTTTCARAAAACTATTACAGTTTTGCAATATTTTTCTGCAAGTTTTTCACAAGCATTCCTACTTCCTCTCATTCCAGGCCAGGGCTGAACTGCCAGGCTGGAGGAATTCTTTGGACCTGACCTTTGGTCATGAGAGAAACAGGCTCTCAGCCCCAGTCAGATTATAGCATTTTAGAGCTCTATTACATCTACAGATTTAAAACTGCAATGTGAATTAAAAAAATAAAGACTTCTGCAAGCTATGCTATAGAAACATATATCGAAAGAGTCCAGTGTAGTGAACGCTTGGTATCTTCCAAACATGGCAAAGAAATGGGAAGTTGCTTCAATATGTAACAGCATGCTTGACTGCAAAGCCCCTGTGGCACTTCTCATCCCTTTCTTCCCATCTCCCATGGACAAAAGCCAACCCAGACCCTTCCAAGTGCAGTGCAGCACCCCAACCATTGCCTCCTGCCACCCTCCCAGCACCTCCTGTGGGCAGCAGGATATTTGCAGGGTTCTCCCTGCAGGTCCTCCACCTGCTTTGCTGCTGCAAAAATTCCAGGGTCAAACAGCCAGCAGAAGCTGCGACTGGCAACATCTCTGATGTGCTGGGAAGCTGTGCACAACTGAGTCTCTCAGGGTATGACACCAGCACCTGCTCACTCTCCTGCCTAGAGATTCTCGCTGTGAAGGACAATTTCAGTGCAATAATAACAAGAAAACAAAATGCCTTGTAACTTCCAGCAGAAAACAGGGGCTGTTAGGACAGTTTCTCTTCCTGCCTTCTTTCCATTTGCCCACAATTAATGTCCATTCTAAATGAACCCTGTCCCCTCCCCCTCATCCCCACTAGAAACTGAACTCAGATATTGCAAATACACAGGGGGATTTTCAGATTTCCACCCACGTAAGCAGCCACTCGGCACATCTGATACACATGTGAAATTCGTTCACATGGGCCAGGGCAGGCTCCCCTATCTCCCCATTTCCAGCTCTACTGAGCTTAAATTTTATCAATTTGATTTCAAGGCAAAATATATACTACCTACTTTACTTCACAGAGGAAGAAATCTCAGCAAAGCATCTTTTTTCCCCTGGCAGGGTTGTGTTACAGCTCCTCCACCTCCACCCACGCAGCTGAGCCCAGCATCTGGCCAGTCTGAGAGTTGTGAGGAAATCAAATGCACATGTCAGCATCCCCCTCTCCTGCTCCAACTCCTCAGCAAAACTGCTCTTCTGCTCCAGCCACGAACCATCCCAGGACCAGAACACATGCCAGGGAGTGGGAGACTAGCTGTGCCTTTTCTCAGATGAACTGTACAGTGGAGTTGTGCTTGCTTAACCCAATGAAAGTTTTGGAAAGGCAATATTCTAAAGGTTCACAGCATGGAGCTTTCACACCAAGGTTCAGAGCTCTGGCATACACTGCCAAGAGCTTATATGTAACAAAATTAATATTAATGCTCATTAAAAGTGGACAACAAACATTTCCATAAAGAAAATTATGCCAGTCTGATAAGCAAGTGCTAATTAACAAATATAACTGATTGCAAGTCTAAAACAATTTGCTGTATTATTTCCATCTATAATCGCTTCTATAGGGGGTCTTCCTCCTTGGATTCCTCTTCCCTTCTCATTTGCTTACTTAAGCAAAATGCGTAATACTCAGCATAACATCATCATCTGCTTCACTCTGATAGTTTTTATTTAATGTTTATCTGGATACTTGTTTCCTTACAAGTTTCCTGTATCCATATGTTGCTTAAAAATATTATCTGACATTTAAAACTGCAGTCCACCATCATTTCCATACATAACTGTAAGGGAAAAAAAGGTAACAATAAGTCAAAGTTACAAACCTGCTACTCTCATTAGGAGATGCAAAAGGACAATTTTTATTTTAATTTATCCTATTTCAATGAAGTGCAATGCTTAAAGAGCTAAGAAAAAGCTAACTACACAGCTTGTAAACATGAGCTTCAATTCACTCATAAAGCTGGAGAGCAGGGGAGCCTTGTACTCAACTTCTGAAGTTATTTTGCCATGAATAAAGCAAAGGTGAGAGCCTTCTTTCAACGTAAGCTTTACATTAGTTGCATTTGGCTTCTTTTACTAAGAATCTAAGAGGAAGTAACAATTTATAAGCCAGGGTAAATCAAAGCAAAATGGCATTCTGATAAACACTAGAGCCTATCAATCACAAGGAGACACTGTATCAGGTTGCTGAGGAATTCCAGAGCTGCTACAGCGGCTCCAGCAGAGCAGAGCCAAGGGTCTCTAAAAAGCCATCACTAGCTGTGGGCAGGTGGCGCAGCACCCACAGCCTGGCACCAACACTCCCAGCTGCCCAGCAACATCCATGAGTAGCCAGAGTATTGCTAGAAACACATCCAGGAAGGGGAGAACAAAAGGGAAGGGAAACCGAAGACAAACTCGTGCTAGGAAGCCTCAGCATAAGAGACACACATTCAGCTGCCAATTTCTTCTGAACAGCATTGCTGGAAGCTGAGTGTTTGCATCAGCCTGGTTTTCAGACTGAGGAAARCAGAACTTATGTTTGTTTATAACCAAGATCATAGCTCTGTTAGAATTTTTCCTTAATAGTATGGTTTGGCTCTGAAAATAGAAAGGCAAAGAGATCATGAGATGATAAATCCTATTAAATACACCTACTGCATGTTCAAAAGTTTTAGGTTTGTTAGGGARGGTGGGAGGACTGCAATATTCTGGGTCCATGTACACAGCTGAAGCATTAAAGCTCTTCTGCATGTAACAGAGAGGATAATGTATATGCATGGAAAAAAAAGGCAAATGGTGAAATAAAGCTGAAAATTTACCACTGCTTCTGTTTGTAAACAGATGCAGGAGGAACCAGACAAGTATATTATTTGGTAGTCTGCATAATTACAAGATGTCTACATTGGATAAAGTGGCTTGTRCACTAGATATAGAGGCAGAGTCTAACAAACATAAATAAAATCAAAACAGCTACTTATTATCAATTTGCTTATGAAGGAGGAGACAGTTTATCTGGTGTTTAATATTTATACCTATACTTACATCAATATTCATTGCATCCTTAAAAGAAATTCAGATCTACTACCTTAAGCAAAGTGGGCTTCAAAAAACTGGATGTCAGACTATACAAATAAAGTATTAGTTTAGGCATGGTAGACTTTATTTTGGCACTTTAACAAATGCTTTATTTTACAGCAGTGGCACAGCATTTGCCAGAAATTTTCTTTTCTTGGCACAGTTATTTCAAGCAGTTATTTTACTAATTGAAGTTCACTAAATATTGCACAAGATATACCTGTTAAATTCTTACCCTGTTTTTACTTGCTGAACTTGTATGGCTTTGAAAAACTTGCCAGTTAAGTATAAGTAAAAAGCAATATATTAAATATTTTAGCACACGATAGCATTTGTTTGCTCCTAAATGACCACTGAACTTGGGACAGCAACAAATACAAGTTGCGGAACTCTTATCTGAAGAGCTACCAGATCTTATTTACAATACATTGCCATTTCTGAAAAGCACTTCAGCTTGACCTCCTGAACACCTGTATTTTGGAAATCTCAAAAATAAAAAATGAGGAGGGGCAGAAGCAGGGCAGAAGACGAAGCCATTTGTCTGTTACAAAGCATAATATAAGGAGGCAGACTATCGTCTTCTCCCCATGTCCCTCTACCCAGCACCCATCTAAGGTCTAAGCAACAGACACTTTTCTCTTCTACTCGGAATATTTCTTCCTTCTCTTATGAAGATATTCCACTTGTCTCAACTCTTCTGCTGGAGTCTGAACAGAATAAGCCAAAATTCTCCAAAGGGCCAGGGAAAAAAACAAACCTGAACAACAAATCAAAACCAAATACACACAGTAAATGAACTGGAGGAGTCCTCTGAATTTTACAGTAGGGAAAACAACATTTTCAGGAAAGAACAGGCCTGTGTCAACACTGCCATTAAACATAATGCAGAAGTCGAATGTCTCACAACTAATACACCAGATTCAAGACTAAAACACTCCCACTTTTCTCTGTCACTTCAGCAATAAAACTGGTGTGGGGATCATCCTGGTCAACAGCCTCTTTTTGGTCTGGATTTTTAGGATCTACTAKATGTATCCTGTGACATTAAAACATAAGCAAATAGACATAAAATGAAAAACATACAAAAGTATATCACAATGGAATTCTCAGTATTAGGCCACATGATTTATTCAGTAGTGTTTATGTTCCCAAATTACAATTATGTCTATCCATGTAAGACTACAAAAGTTACCATTAGAATTGTCTGTGCTTATAAAATACCAACATTTTCTTTTACTGTTATATACTCATTAACACCAGTCTGCAACGAGTCACATATAATCATAGGCACTTCAAAGGCTTTAAAAGACGTTTACAACTTAAATGCATTTTTAAAGAACAAAAATTTAAACCTCTACTTGTACCTTCAAATTGCAAATAATTAACAAATACAGTGGCCATAGAAATCTGCAGCAACTTCTCAAAATACTGTTAGAGTCTTTGGGTTTGCTTAGGTTCGTCAGTAGCTTACTACAAATCTTCCTTACAGGAGATTTGTTTAGTAAGAATACGACTATACAGTTTGTAGTAATAATCCAATTTTACACATTAATTTGCTGTTACAAATCTCACTGAAGCTACAGGTATGCTGAGAAACAATGCAAAGTGTAAAATTGATATTCTGACACTTAAATTTATACAAAGTGGAGGTTAAAGTTTACATAGCTGAAAAATTACATTTACACTAAAAGTTACTGTTATCTGAATTATCTGAAGACAAATTGCACCATGACAACTACAAAAAGGCATTTTTTTTTGAAACAGATAAATTAATGAAATAAAAACTAACTTGTAAGATCAATCTGAGACATGCTGACAAAAATTAAACAACTTTCATTGAACCATAGGATAAAACAATAATTTTCATTATTTTATATTTATGCATAAAGTTTTAAAAATCATTCAGTGAACATCAATGGTTTTATAAAATAATGCTTTGCCACTGTTATTCACAGAACACTGCAAATGTTAAGTTTTAATTTTACATTTTTAAACGAATATGTGAAAAGTTTTAAATACAATGGGGTTTTATCATAAAGGTGCCGTAATGGCTCTTTAATGAAAAAAAAAAAAACTTCATTATTCTATGCAAAAGCTTTATTTAAAAAAGTTCAGTGATCTCATAAATAGAGACACTAAATAGGAATTTTATGCATAAAACTCCTTGGTAGGTGCCTTTTGATAGGCAGCACAGGATGGTTTACGTTCACCAAGGTCGTAACTGCCTTCATCCTTCTTTCTCATGCGATACACCAGCAGCAGGATAAGGAAGATTGCAAAAAGAAAACCAATAACTCCGCCAGCAATAACAGCTGTAATCAAAGAAACAGAGATTCACAATATGCCAGAAAAACAAGTTTAGCACCACACTTCTTTTTCATCTCACACAATGAGTTTGCTATTATTTTCAAATTGCAGRAAAGGGCTCCCATTATGCAACTGTCTTCATTATTAGTATTCTGAAATGTACTGTCAGAAAGCTTGTTTGCATTCATGAAGGCAATCATTTAAAACAACATTTCACTTACAAGTCAGAGATCCAACAACCCACAAATCTAAAGAAGTGATTACATTTTTTTCAAAATCTAAATTAAGAAGACCACTAGTACTGCCAGAACATAAAGCTATCTTTCAAACTCATTTTTCAATAGTTAGTTACACTTTCAATTTTAAAAGATTTTGTTACCCTAGCTAAGAAATGGGCTTTTCCTGTTCTCTGTCAGTTTTCACTCTGACCCTATGCTGAAATAAACTTCCTATTGATGAATAATAGGAGAGAACACTTGATGCACTTGTGAATGTGTAGAAAGTATCAACTCCCAACCAGRCTTCAAGAGCAAACCCACATGCTTCCACTGATGTGGATTTACAGCTATTTCACATTTGGATGCTTATAGGGAGATGTGGTCCAAAATGGTGGGACTCTCATGGCTCCCAACTCCCCTTCCAAATACATGGGGGAAAAGTCTACCTGTAAACACTGTCTTTAGGCAAAAAAAATCTCACAGGTGGACAGCTTGTGCCTCCCTGGGTTATGCACAGAAATAGATCCTCTTCATCCTAAGGGATATCTGTACCCTAATGGATTGTCCTTATCCATCCCTTTCCATCTACCCATGCCTGCCACGAGTTCCTCCCAGGCAGTGCTCATCTGCATCAGATGGACCAGATAGTAATGTTTTCTTGTGAAGTGAGAAAGACATTTCTTCATTGCAAGCATCGATCAAATTCCAACTCCTTCTCTGAGCTGTGAAAGCTCCAGATGCACAGATGGCAGTATTCAACTTGTAGGCATCAAATAAATTAGCAACAGAATTCACTATTAAATATTTCCCCAAGATGCCCAATTCATTCTCATCAAATCAGCCACTGGCTACCCACTATGAATGTGCTTAGTACTAACGTGTTCAATACTACGAATCTACCAAGAAAACTCAAATGGTGAGTTTGCATTATTTGATATGGATTCCCTCTGTTTCCTGTTTTATTTCTGGTGAGATAGACCTTGGCAAACACTGCCTCACCTGCCAGAACTTCCGTTCTCTGGAAGAGGTTTTCTGAATGCTTCTGAGTGAACACATCGGTGTCATCCCCTGGCTCATCACTCTTTTTCTTGGCATCCARCTCAGGCCTTTCCTCTTTATCAATTTCTTCAGGTGACTGTGACACAAAAGAGAAAACTGCTGTGAGCAGTCACGTAGCTGTGGCTCCACACACATACTGCACAACACCAACTAATGCAACTYATAGGAAGCTTTTAGAGCACAGAAAACTGGTCTAGACATTGTAATTGGATCTATTTGTCGTTAGGATGTCAGAATGAAAAACACTTCCCATAAGTTTAAAACCTCCRGAAGTATTTAGCAGACAGTTGCTAATATTGCCTGTGTTTATCAGAATAACAGCCTCTGAATGAAATAACAACTCTGAAATTAACACATCAGATTTGTTACATGCAGAGTACCTTTGAGGGTAACTAAGACAGTATTATCTATGGTGGTAGAAGGAAATACTAAAATACTAAAAGGAACGTGCTGAGTGTTCGAATTACAGCCAAACCATACAGCATTCTCCTTTGAGAAGGGAAGTTTCACACAGAATTTTTTAATAACTCTTTGAGATATGTAAAAAAGATACAGCTCAGACTCAAAGGTATCTCGAGAAACTGCCTAGTATATCGTGATATGTTCTTATTTTGCATCTCTGTTCTTTCATGTGAAATCCAGAYGTTCCTACACAGACTTTCTGGCAAGAATGAAAACAAACAGCTCCATAGTCATTTGGCAGGCTGTAATAGCATTAAGTAAAGTTTGTAGGTGCTTTTTAATCCATACTAATAAAAGACTTAACATCAAGCCATCAACAGGGTACAGTGGAACCATTTTAAATGATGTTGCTCTCCAGCCACRCACCTTTGTTTGTGCAGGCACCTTGGTCTGCATTTTCACTGTGGTGGTCTCAGTGCTTGATGCATCACTAGTTGTCGGTAACTTTGGAAGTGTTCTGGATGTTGTTATCACTGTGCTATCCTCATCTTCTTCGGCACCTGGAGACAAAATGTAACACTTCATTGACCTGTGAAATTTTTTCAGATCAGTTACATTTTTTATTATGACACCAAGGTAGAGGTGCTTGCACAGCTCACCCTAGGCAAGGGGCCTAAATGACAATGATRAGATAAAAGTGTGAGTGCAAACAGTGTGCCCAAACTGTCAGGGGGATATCTGCCCCAAGCGATCCCATTAAAAAGGAAGGGAGTGCATCAGCTGGAATAAGTAGCAAACAGGAAATCACCAAGATACTTTTCAAACAGAAGAACCCATCGTGAAAAGAAGTATGAAAAAAGCTGTATTTGTTTACTTGTATTAGGGGCTTGTATTAAAATACATTTACTTGTATTAGAAAGTCTGGAGTGAAAGCAGCAGCCATCAGGGCTGTGTGACATGCGCAGATCCCAGTTCCATAGGGTCTGATGAGGTCCCATGGCATCAGGGGCTCTGCTGGAGCTTGGCAGTGCCACCCCACACATTGAATACCCCCAGCAGCTACCTCCAGCTTCCCCAGAGGCACCCCTGGAACCCACACCCTGGGGTGCAGGGTCTCCTCCTGGGGGTGGCAAGAGGTGATTATGGGGCCCCAGGCTCATATGGAGGTACATATGCAAGACTGTGTGAACAGAGGGTCCTGCACACTCAGATGAGGGGAGCTTACACACCCATGGCCTGTGAGACAGGTGTCTGAGTGCATGTGGCACACATTGGATCAGTCACAGAAAGTGATTTAGAAATTTGTAGTTGCTTGTTAGCATTTTATAAATGGTAGGTATTGTGGTTGTCTGTTGTACTGCTGATATTAAGCCTAAAAGTATAGTTCAGTGATTGCTACTTAATTATGTATCGTAAATAAAKCAATGAACGTCTTTATCCTTACTCAAACCATATGAACTGAACAGTTTTTGCCTGTAACATAGTGYTTCAACAACAAAATTTCTCCTCCACAGCACATCTGTTGAACTCTAAAAAACAAAGCAGTCTCTATCTACAGAAAAATTATGATTACTTTATGTTTCAGTCACTAGGAATTCAYATGGTTTTARACTCCACATAATTCAGGAGCMCTTTTCTTTTGAAATGAGTAAGAGGACAAAAAACTCSCTAAAGATTACCTTAAATTCAATTTCCTCCACATTCAAAGCCCTGCTGGAGTATGAAGGCTCCTTTAGAATAAGGTAATGGACAAGTCTAATAAATATCCTTTAGTGATAGTGAAAGGAAGAAGACACAGGAAAGAGACTAAATTATTAGCAAGGCYTGAAAAAGGAAAAAAGAATTGACCCATTCTTGGACTGCTCCTTAGGAATCTCAATGTGTTCTGCTCGTTACAGGCACCGGTTACCCAAGTAACTATTGGGTAATAAATCTAACAAATGTGCATAAGAATAGTTCCTAACAAATAAAACGCTCTTACAACAGAACAGTATGACTCACTCATTCCAAAGTGATTTTTTAATTTATTTTTTTTAAAGAAAGAAAACAGGCTGAAAATATGAGCGTAATAATGATGTTTTGAAGTCATGATCAAGAATTACACACACTTGGCATTGAAAGGAGGRGCATTAACAAGACAGTAACTAAAACAACCTCTGTATGGTAGAAAATTTACTACAATTTAAAAAAAAAGTACTACATTAAAGACACTGGCACGGAATAATATTGGGGAAAAAACTTTCAGAGATAATAAAATTATGGCATGACTTCCAGAATGAAGACCTCACAACAACAATCAGATATTTTCCTRAAATGCTACTCAAAGATCAAAAAATCAACACCCTGCTTCAAAACAGAGGTGAGGCAAGGCATCCAACAGGAAATTTTTTCTGGCTTTGACTCAAGAGGTTTCTTTGAGAAATAATGGCCCACTGGATAGCTCAATCTACTTKAGCTTCCAAAGTTCCTCCATATTACACAAAGCTTTTACAGTCAAGGAAATTAAAATTGATAATCARATTAGAGATCTGATAAAACACACTTTGAAGAGTACAGAAATGTATTTTCTTCTTTTCATGAAATGAAAAGTCCCATTTAATCACAACTGTTCCTCCAAATCCTTAGATGCCACCTTTGCTTCAGGCAATAGTTGTGTCTGCCAGATAAAGTGGGGAGCATTACAGGTCTGAACSTCTTTGGCTAAGGAGGATGCAGATCTATGTTCTCTCAACAAATGGGTGACTAACCTAACCCCTGGACTAGTCACTAGATTTGCACCAAAGGTACCCAAATCTTCTACCTGCAGCCTCAGGGGAATCCTGACAATCCCCAAAATGTTGAAGCAACTATCATTTAGGCCTGATTCAAGGCTCAGACACATCCCCACAGTTCCTCCTTTCTAATTAGCTTCATCTAAGCAGGTCTCTGCTTGGCATGGAGTAGATTTAAACAGGGGGAAGTCACTTCCCTTGCTAAACTGACAGTGTTTTTGGAACTACCTGTAAATAGGCCTGAGGGACCAAAAAACACCCACTAGTTCTCCACAGAACATAACAACAGCATTTTACATAGTATCATGTTCCCTAAGAAGCACAAAAAGGAGCATCACYAAATCCAGGTAAGATTGGAAAGAAAAAGCCTGCAGTGTCATGAGCATAAATTCCAAGGAGGTTGTTAAGTGTAAGAACTTACTTCTTCCTCTGGAAAATATCATTGTTTCTATAGGTAGTTTCTGGATTTGGCCAGCTTGGTTGATGGTGATGGGTATTCACTGCCTTGAGTCCCTCTTATTGAGGGCCCCACAAAAAGTCTGCAGCAATTAAACTCATAGCCATCTCTGTGGCAGAGGTCTTTTATCCACTGTAATTTCCTCAGGATGTTCAACTGCTGTCTTCACAGTGGTCAAAGTAGCTCTAAATTGTGCTGCATTACTGGAAATATGCAATATAACCCTCAGTGACATGTCTAGTAGCCACCCTTGAAAGCCAGGAACATCAATATTCTCTAAGACACCTAGTGCTTGAGGAAACTTGCCAGGAAATCAAGATTGTGCCAGCTTAAACTACTGCACAGAAAGTAGAAATTACTGTATAGACAGTAGTATTTTTGTAGAAAAAAGCCCATAATAGTTAGCACACTTACTTGCAAAGCACGCAGTGATTAACACTTCCTACCAATCATTTCACCCTAACTTTTGGCATCTTATTTATCTGTTGTTGCATATCACACTCTGGGAGTACCACCACCACCACAAGCAAATTTGTGATAAGGTGGGCACACACATAACCACCTCTCTTTCACACCTTCCATCTCTATCAGCAATGTGACACATGCCAAAATGACACATTTTTAGCTGACTTATCTCACCTCCATTCACAGAAAAGTCCCCAGTGCAACCCTTAATCACCATAGTGTTAGGCACACAGAGATGACACTGTAAACATAATACTACTGCTCTGTCAGGGAACTGCAGCTGAAATAAATGGAGATGGTGCAAGGATATCATATCTCTCACAGCTCTCACACATGGAAATTTAAAAAAAAAGACAAAACTTGAAGGAAGATGAAAAGGAATAGTCCTAACTATATTGAAGTATAAGATCTGTCCAGTGCATCAAAAACACACTTTCAAACAGTATCACAGTAGGTTTTATGTCAGAGGACCTGGAAAAACAGGCAGTCAATGTCATGAAGCACGCTTGGGGATGGTTTCGCCGGYGGACAGAAGAAGCTCTTGCTCCAAGACAATCTGAATGGCACTAATGAGTGGGACTGTAGCAAATGGAAAACAAATACCTGCTGTGTTGCCTGTACCATGGCAGGGGAAGCACAGCAGGAGAGCTGTACCAGCCGGCCACACTGGCACAGGGGCCAGGAGCACCCAATGTCACCCATGGGCCCGTGCTGGCTCCTGTGCAGGGAGCTCCATGGGAGAGCATTTGTGCCCAGCAGCTTCCCCAGCGCCATGACCATGGCACACAGTCCCCCAGTCACGTCAGCCCTGTCCCCGAGCCCCACACCCCTCTGCCACAGGACTCCCAAGCTGTCTGCTGCCATTGGAGTGTCACATCAGCTTCTGTTTTGGTCAAAAGCCAGAGCAGATTGGCTCTTGCGTTTCTTGCAGAAACTCCAACCCCACCACGATTTTTGTCCACAAACAGCTCCCAGTCACAACATCAGAATACACATAGTTCATCCTGAACCAGTGCTCTCAACTCAAGCTGCTATTGACTGAGAAATGTTAGGCTGGGGAAGAGGAGAAGGGGAAGGAAAAATTTGCATGATGATCTGACATATATTACCATAAGTAACTTGAGAGAAGACACAAGACAGACAGTTTTCCAAAGAACCTGTAAATAAGTCTGACAGAGATGGTCCCTTTCCTTAACATAATGGGTAGTCATGCTGCTTAGTAGCTACTTTCACTTATCTCCAAGACCAAGGCTCAATTAAAATCTTTTATGTCAAATAAAAGAGTAGCAGTAGTTAGAAAAGCATTTCAAAATGTATATAGGCTTGAAAACTATTTTTACTTTTTATTATTATGCTATATAAAACACTAACACTAAAAAGAGTGATGATAGACTGAAACATCTTCTCAGAGATGGAGACTACAAGAAATAAACAATGGACTAAATCACTATGGATATTCTACTATTGATATAGGACAATCAGGAGGCAGGCCTGGCTCCTCTGGAAATTGCTGACCCATGGATTAAAATTCAGCTCTTGGACAAATGCACAACAGTAACTGAGTGTATATGGAGAATAAAGAGGTTATGAAGGGAAAGAAAAAACCAGAACGCCATCACCTTTGCTACTCCATACAAAAAACCCTCAGCCAATTTCTTTGAAATGTGTCATGCCTACAGTGACATTTGTCCATGTTAATGCTGCTTGAAGACCTGCAAGGGCATTAATGGTGGTACTGACAATTCCTGTTTATCTCCATAGGCCTGGTGGCAGCTAACAATTTTCACAGCAAGGAAAGGAGTCAGCAATGCTGTCATGTTGGATCTGTTTGCTTAGACTGGAATTACATAGCAAGAAAACCACTCTTGAGTGGGAGGGCTCTTCCTGCTAGAGACATTACATCACTGAGTATCAAGTAAAGGGAGACAGATTGAACGCAATATGAGAAAAACTGATCAATGGTACATCTGCAGGACACTTTCAACACAGAACAGAAGAGCAGTAAGTATAGAAGGAGTAGGGKGGAAAGGATGCTACTTTCCTTCCCTGAACTAAAGACTTCTTGTTTGTTCGAAAATATTAGATCTGGGTACTGTCTCGTGAGCTTTCTGCAGGGGAATCCAGCTTGTCTCAGTCTACAATGAGATTTGCCCTGTTTTCTTGTAGGAAAGAAACAGAGATTGCCAGACACAGCAGAAGTGCATTCCAACTTCCGCCCATGGCTCCAGGCTGAGCATGTGAAAAGAAAGAAGAGAAAGTCAAGGTGGTAAAATATATCTTTTTGGCTTCACTTTTACCACAGAATCATAGAATTGTTAGGCTTGGAAAGGACCTCTGGAATCATCCAGTCCAACCCCTCCACAAAGGCAGATTCACCTAGAGCAGGCTGCAAATCCATGTGTCCATTTGAATGACTCCAGAGTGGAACATTTTACAGCCTCCCTGGGCAGTCTATGCCAGTGTTTTGCCATCCTCAGTGTAAAGYTCTTCCTCATGTTGRGATGAAGCTTCTTGTGTTTCAGTTTATGGCCATTGCTCCTTGTCCTATCACTGGGCACCACTGAAAAGAGTCTGGCACTATACTCTCRGCAGCTGCCTTTGAGGTATTTGTAGGTGTTGATCCTCTCTCAGTCTTATTCTCTTCTCAGGCCCAGTTCCTCAGAATSTCCTCATAAGAGATGCTCCAGACCCCTCTTTKTGCCCCTCTGCTGACCCTCTCCAGGAGCTCCTTGTCTTTCTTGTACTGAGGAGCCCAGAACAGGACACAGCAGTCCAGATGTGGCCTCACCAGGGCTGAGCAGWGGGGYAGGATCACATCCCTCGACCTGCTGGCCACACTCTTCCCAATGCACCCCAGGATACCACTGGCYCTCCTGGCCACCAGGGCACTGCCAGCTCATGGTCAGCTTGTCACCCACCAAACCTCCCTGGTCCTTCTCTGCAGAGCTGAGCCAGCCCCCAATCTGTGCTGGTACTTGGGRTTATTCCCCACCCTMCACTTCCTYTGTTGAATMTTGGGTTAATMAAATCTGAAGCCAGTTCTTGTGTAGTCTTTTCCACTTCAAAAGCAGGTCTGTATTTTGAATCTTCCATGTTAAAAACAGCCAAACATCACAGAAGGATGAAAAAACTACACCAGACCATTCTTGATACAGCTACTTATTGTCAACCTTCCTTTCCTGAAGCTTACAAAGTCACCAGCATCTGAAGACATGACAGAATGGGATGCTGACTAAAAGTCCATTTTTCCTGGAGGTCAGAATACCCATTAGACAATCCTGGGAGCTGAATGAAATCCCCAATTCACTAATATTTTTTTTCCAAATGAAATACTAAWTTTTTCCTCAAAGAAGTCTACATCAAGTAGGTCCAGTTAAGCCTCTGATCACACAATGTAAAATTGCCCCAACAAAGGACTCTCAAAACACAAGGATATTACCCAGATATGAATGATGATAGGCTTGGATTTGCCTGACAGCACAGTCAGACATCTGCAGGCCTAATTTTAACATATATTTGAATCACCAAAATAAAAGAAAAACAAAAATCCATCTGAAAAATCTCAAGTGTAGCTTACAGGTTACACAGGCGTTAGAAAGAAGAGTTTATCTTTTAAAAGGTCACAAATATATATAAACATCAAAAGACATATTAAAAAAGAAGTACAGTAATGAACAAATACATAACATATTTGGAAAATAAATGGGATTTCCACAACAGCTCAGCAAATACTCACAGCAATAAAGAAATGTTTTTTTCCAGAACTACCATAAAACTACTTAGCTTTTAGTATTCAGAATCTCCAAGCTAGTCTAGAAGATGCTCCTCAAAGAGACTTTCTAAGAGAAATGATTAATGAGGTTTTACTGGCAGWTTTTTGGAAAAATTCTGAGCTAGTTACATATCTCTAATGAGTGTTTAAGTCAGAGAACTCAGCATGCTGTATTCACTATATGAATGTAATTTCCTCAGAGAAAATTCACAGTTTTGGCAGTATCTAGATTTCTAAACGTAAAAGAACAATAACAAAAGAGGAATGAACACCATGTTTACGTGAACCTGACTGCATATAAGAGAAAAAAGATTGCTGCTGCTATGTTTTCTTACAGAGTGCTAAATTAGCATGATGTCATGGGAGAACTAAGCCTTCTCTAATCCTTATTTCTAAACTCCAGGGAGATCTACACAGAAATCAGAGGGAAAGGCAAGAGCCAGAAGAGAGAAAATAACACAGTTAAATGATGCAACTAAGGAGTAAGAGAAAAGAGCAGAAAGTGAATACTTAAAACCCTGCCCACAGGGGTGCCCAGTGCTCTGTAAATAGCAACGCACTCAAGACATTCACTGAAAGTCTCATCTCCAGCTTAGAAAGGAAAACTGCACAAATTTCCGGCAAATAATTGCATGACTTGTTACACTTTTCAAAATCAATTTGTGATACATTGTCTCACCTGAACCTGACCCAGAAGAATAATCATCATCATCAATTGGATAGACGCCTGATGCTTCTTCAACAGAGCTGTTGTCAAGGTATAAATCTTTATCAGAGGTCAGATCTGTTCTCTGGAAAACAGGTAAGAGGGAATGGTTAAAAAGATAACAGTTCTCCAGCGCAGCAGTCTCTTCATCTTCACTTCTATTTTCTAAGCTGATGGTGGCACACTGAAGTTTGTACTTTCAGTTTATGCCACACATTCATCTAAGTTGTTGAAGAAATCTGCAAAAATTACAACATCACAAAAAAAAAAAAAAAACAAACCCAAACCTAAAGCTGCACAATGAAAACCACACTTCATCTCATTAAATGCATGAATGAATAAATAGGATTTGCAAATATGCTCCGCAGAGCTTCTGTAACAAGGAAGAAGCAAATCCTAGGACTGAAGCACTCTGTCAGGATCTCAAATGTACAAATCTATAYGCTGTCACACAAAGTCTGTTCATCTGATCACAAATTACAACGAACAAATGCATGTACCAAAACTATCTCAGAGGTTAATCAAGCTAAACCTCACGAAACTCACTCATAATTAGAATGAAAAACTGGGACTACATAACACAAATGTTCCTAAAACAGTGCTATTGATTAAGCCAGATCAAACAGCAAYATGCTCCAATTCCTAAATAAATACATCTCTCCTAAAATTTAACAGCATCTTCAAGTAGCTAAAAATCTGATTTCTTGTGACTATCACCACATTTCTAAGTCTGCAAGTATTTCCTCACTAAAGAGAGATTCTGTTAAAAGGAGGTCAAAATAGAACAAGGTATCAGTCATCTTTTAAATGGACAATTCAGGCTTGGAAAGACTAGGAACTGTCTTCCTCCACKGCAGCTTGTGCTTTCTTAACAGAGAATAAAATTGCTTAGGAGAGCCAGGTATCTTGGATAGCTGAGAAGGTTACCTGCCACTATTACTCCTATTACTTTAACAAACACTTCTGTCAACGTCTGTTTGTCATGACTTTTTGAAGAAAACATGGCAGTTGTAAGTGGACTTTTAAGAAAAAAAAAAAACAACAAAACCTAAATACCAAATGCTACATCAAAATATTCAGTATCTCATRTAAGCACTCAATCCTGCTTCCCTGAGTCCCCAAGGTTTCCAACTTACTTATTACTGCATAGCATTGACTGCCCCTTTTATTCCACCCAACATTCACTGCAGCTTTCCTAAAGGAATACCAAACTGTGGATGAGGAACCCCTGTATGCAAAGACTCACAYCTGACTTTAAAGGTAACTTTTTTCCCCAGAGGTTTAAAATTATTGTTGAAGACATTTGTAATTTCTTTTTAGGATTTTTTTTTTTTTTTTTTGTGACAGATTCCTGTTTAAAGCTTCTTCACAGCAAAACACTGCTCTTTAGTTTGATCTACAATAAAAAATTATTTTTTATGGAAAGCAGCAAGACCATCCTGACTATTAGCGGATTTCAGAGTAAAAGATTTTTGCATGGGGATACCTAACACTTCTGTGAACAGCTCTGAACTAAAACTCTGTGACTCTGGTTTTCTKCTACAGAGGAAAAGAAAACCAACATGATACTGGTC
>NW_026623294.1:475531-549769 GCF_030028575.1 Malurus melanocephalus | reverse complement strand
GGGATAAGCACCCAGTTTTTTAAGATAAGCTTACAAAGACCTGCTCTGATCTGCTGCTGTTAGTTCACATGGTCTCCATGGAACTGGCTCCAGTCCAAAGCAGAAATTCAAAATGATGTCTGGTCACTATCAAACTTAATTCCTTTAAAAGATGTCTCTGAAGGAAGTCCTGAAGTACCTTAGCAAGTGTATAGTGTACTGTAATTTAGACACAGCTGAGACTGCTTCCATATTTGTCCCTATCATGGGACAAATATTCTGCTCTTGATCTGCCACAATGGACCAAGCCACTTCATCCTGTTTTACTTTCAGACACAATCATGGTACAAAACAGACCACTTCCCAATATCAGGCAGGAAAAAACAAAACATTTTTAAAAGGAAATGCAAGTGGTTGGCCATGAGTAAAGAAAAGGCATACAATATTCAAAAGGTATCAGAGGCAGTGAATGTTACCCAATGCTAAGTTTGGGGAAAAAAATTTAAGATCTACATGTAGGAATTACCTATCAATGGAAGTTGCTTTTGGCAAAGGGTGAGAGGCAGAGTTTGCAAAAGTAAGGGAATGAAAACTAGTTTTCATGACAACAGAAGTATCACACAGCCATGCTCAGGATTTTTAGTGTTAAATAAAAARATGAACTTATCAATAAATTTATTCCCTAGACCACTTCCAACTTCTGTCTGTATCAGAAGCAAACTCAGTAGSATTTAAACACTAAACAAAACACCCACTCTCCTTCTCCCTTCAAAACAACCAACACTGCTTTCTTGCTCKTTCCAGCCTCACAGAACTCAGAGAAGACAGAAATTACTTGTGACAGTTCTTCTAACAATTCAGTTTCTCTAAGACAGATGAGCAACTAACCCAATCCAGCCCAAGCTGCAAGTGCCTGATCAGCCAGGCTCCCCACCATCATATTCACTCCCTTTCTTTTGATGAATTATGTCTCTTCAGCTGCCAAAACTTTTATTTCTCACTATGCTGAGATGTTCTCAGGATTTAAAGCAGCTGAATACAGAGGAACAGAAAGGTAAGAGAAGCTTGGGTACCTTTCAATCAGTTGTATTTTATTCTGGGGATGCGAMGAATATAATGTGAAACATTATTGAATATCTAGTACTGCGGATGGCACAACTCCATCCAAATGACCAAACTGTTCCCCACAGTCTTACAGAACCAGTACAATATTTACTATAGAGAGAAACACATGGTACAGTGAACTCCAAAGGCATTCAGATCAGACATCAAGCTCCACCTGAGGAAGATGCTTTGCAGCCTCTCTGACCAGAGCCCCTTGCTTCAGTTCAGCCCATTTCAGTAGAAATTATTCTCATCTGGTGGAACTTGAGCAGGACACAACCCACAAAGCAGCATATTCTAGTTTAAAAATCTCCAAGCATCTGCATAGATAAATGAATTCATTGCACTGTCTTTGGAAGCTGCCTAGTAGACTCGGAGTAGAGGCACCTCCTCTACACCCACAGCTTGTACCTTTTATCCCAGTTGCTCAGAAACACATAGATGCCTTAGGCCACTTGGAATGAAAGCTGCCTTAAGGCTAAGCATAAAAAGAGAAGYCCAGCAGTTAACAAAAACCCCACAGCCACTGAAAATAATTCAGTGACGATTAAGTTTAGAAGAATGAGAGATAATTAATGAAAATAAAAGAATACTTTATGGTGTTTAAGTCAGTAACAAGCACTGAAGCCATGCTTTAAAATTTTATGCKATGCTGTGTTAAAATAAACTTGATCTAGTATTTGCTCTAGAAATGTTTTCTCGCTTGTCAGCTGGGAATCCRTGGGGGTCCATGGACTACTTCCAGGATGTTCACAAAAGGCAAGTTGGAAAAACAAATCTGTTGTCAATAGGCTTGGACACAGAAAAGTCTGTACTAGCATTTTAATATATTTAGGAGGAAAAKTAAAAGAAGTTTGCAAATTCTAGTTCCATAAAACTATTTTTAGGTATTAYGAAGGCCAAATATTTAAGGGACTATTTCCTGTGGCTAACAACTGAAATGAGAGCACTCATGTCACTTTTATGTAACAGCCTTATTTTCAGACCTATTAAAACGGCAGGAACACCAGGCAAGGATGTCTCTGTTATCAGCCCTTTAATCWGGCCCTGAAGCCATAAAAACTGTTCGTTACCTCTTGACAGAGATTGCATTCTCGTCTATCATTGTTATCCCACTTACGTTTTTATTCCAAGAATATAATGCTGCAAAATCCTGTGACCTAAATACTTCACATGCTACATGCCAATGATCACTGATTCCTGCCTGGTTATTGACTACACTGGCATAAATCTAAATCTCATGAAAATAGYGTAGATTAGCACTCATTAAGTACYAGATAAAAGACCTTTCCATACCAATAATATGGTAAATTTGAAATTTCAGTGTCTTTATTTAACTAAATCTTACATCCAAATTATTTTTTAATTTAATAAATTGGGATAATCCAGGACATACTTAAAAAAGCCCTCATTTTGACACTAAATGAGAGAGGAAACAAAGCAAAAAAAAAAAATTCCTGTCTCATCAGCTCATGAAAGACATAAATCATCCAGAAAAATTACAATGACAAAAAACTGAAAACAATAATCAGACAATTGGAGGTTTGGGAATGGATGGCATATTTCATTTGAAAAAAATACGAAGTGCCCTGTCATAGCCATTCCCTTTTSCAGTGCTGCTGTTACTCTCAGTCCKCCCATTCCAGGGGGCTGCTTTGGGAGTAAAACATGAAATGCTTTTGTGCCATGTGGATGAAGCCAAGAAAGCTGCTGTGAGCAACAATGAAGGAGTAATGTCTGCCATGGCTGTCGTGGCTCTTGAAACTCAGACACAGGAGGAATGAGTAGCTGACACATGGAAGGAAGCACTTTATTATTTACAGATGAACTCAAAGTTTTGTTCTCTGTGTCTTTGGGTATATGCTTGGGACAKAGAATTTGAGGTTTGCAGCTGTGTTACTAGTGATACTTTGCCTCCCTTTTCCCCCAGATGGAATTCTTTTAGATGTAACCCATCTAGTATGCAGAGAATCARAGACTAATATTTTCACAGTGATGTKATATTACAAATATCTAAGTCAAAAGCCTCTGAAAATTTGCAAGCATTACAGCTGTTGGTTAGGCAGAGAACTTCCATTTAAGAAGGAGAAAGAAAACAGAGTTTCTCTTCCATTAACACATAGTGCAGTTTCATATATGCTTGCACAAAAGCATGCTCAGCTGCTGAGTCTGAGTTGACTGGAGTGGTTTACTTTCATATACACTACATTTTTGGAAAGCTAACTATGTGAAGGCATTCATCTAAAGCCTGAGAGCCATTGCAGGGGTTCCCACTGAAGGTTGGAAGGCAGTTGAGTGAAGAAGCTGTATTTCCCTCTGGGCTTCCTGCAGAAGGAACTATGATCTGCCACAGGATTTAGTCCTAACAGACTTCAGCGTTGCTGACCTCAAAGCTGGCAGGTGTCTTCCTATCATTTTTTGTCAGTTCTTTGCTTTCCTTCATCACACAGGAAAGGTGAAACTGTCCCATTAGGAGTTTGTTAACCTTGTCCAGGAATGAAAGGCATGATTTTAAACAAAAAAAAAAAAAAAAAAAAAGTGCAAAACTTCAAAATCACATTTCCACTTCAAAGCACTATATCTTCTCAGAGAAACATGCCAACCAGAAGAGCATCCACTTTCCATTTCTCATCATTTTACTGGTTCTCAGAGATGAAACTCTGCTGGCTCCTTCAGTCTGCAATTTCCTATGCTGCCCACATGTACTTAGCTACAAACATATAATTTTGACGGAGGATTTTATGTTACAAGGTATGTTTACCACTCATTCTCTTAGTGCAGATGCCTGCCTTTCCTTTCACTGACTGCCCTACAGCTGGGCACAGTACAAAAGGAAAGAAGTAGTCCCCATTATTTCCTTTCTAGGTTACGTTGCCCACTTTTAAGGACTCACAGTACAAAGTCTTCCCAGCAAACCCCACCTCAGGTGCACTGTGCCAATCACAGTGGAGCCTTCAGCTGAAGTGGTGGTGGGAGCTACAATTGTGGGATCTTCTGGGAAATAAGATGCTAATAAGTGGTGACAGCATTTAAGCACAACACTCTAAGGTCTCCCCATTTTCTCCCTTGGAGAACCATCCTGCCTGCGCAATGCTGATATTAGTGCAGCAGGTACTGGCTGCAGGAGAGCTGTCCTGCACCACTATCTGGGTCATTGTGATCACAGCCAAAACATTCTTTCCACAACGACAGGCCCCAGATTGAATCTTCCAAGTTTCAGAGGGTTTTATACAGAAGAGAAAATCTTTATTGCTYATTTCCCCCAAATCATTCTGACAGTTACCATCTCCCAGTTTTCCTTTGAAATGGCTTAAAACTCTCACCACTCCTTGTGCCCATCTGCACGGCCAATATGAAACCCAGCCTTGTGACAGAAACTGCCTGGACTGAATTGCAAATGCCACCACCTCTCCCACTGCTACCTTTGGCCAATTAAACAACAAGCCTTGACTGCCATGACTCATTCTGGAGAGTTTTTTTCCACAGATATTTTTTAAATCTTAGAGGACATTTGCCACCCTTCCTCGGGTAAGAGTGGAAGAGCCACAAAGAGTGGCTTTGTATGAGAGTCCCTGCTAGTGTGGTAATTGTTTGCCTCTAGGGATGGTGTTGGTGCTGGCAGTGACGCTGTCATCCTGCATGGTGCAGAGCAGAGCCACTACTGCTGCTGGAGCACCTGCCAGAAAGATTATTCACGCTCCTTGTACCTCATGTATAACTTCCTGATGCTGCACAAAACTATAGCTTTAGGCCTCCAATCTCTCACGACAGATAAAGAAAGGGTTTGACCGCTCGTGGCTGTTGAGGAAAGGCAGAGAGCCCAAAATAAACACAAGTACTGCAAACTGCTTCTACTACTGCTAGTGTGCAACAATAGAGAAGTCTACCAAAAGAGCTGATTTACAGAGATTGCCTCATGTCAGAGCCAAGAGTCTAAATATGCTGGCTTTTAGGATGCACACAATCTGTTATGCCAAACTAATTACCAGAACAGAGGCGTATTTGACAGGGACGGCTTTAATAAAACAACTCTTGCTGGTGTCAGGCATTTCAGCAGTCTGTGTTGTGGCTCGCACTGATAAAAACACACCACATCCAAGGAGACACCAACCAGCCACCACCACGTCAGCTACTGTTCACATACAGCCACACACCAAAGAAATTACAGTGCTGCAGTTGATAGGTTTAAGTTCACACTCTTCACAAGGCCACAGAAACTCATGTGCCTGTTTTCTAACAGTCATCTGTGCCTTTAGAAATATTCCCTAATGTGCAATTACAAGCCGTATGGTACATTGTGTGATAACAGACCTTAAGATGGTAACAGGAAAACTTGCTTAACCTTACTCAAAAAATGCTTTTCTTCCCTTTATGAAGACTCACAGATCTGTGCAGTGGGTCTTTGGTGTGCTTACAGCTTTGGAGCTGAGGCTTGTCCTGTCTTGAGGTGAAAGATAAACGTCCTCTGAAGTTCTGGCCAGTTTATGATGAATTCCAAAGGAAAAAGCCTCTATCTTTCCATTAATTTTCAGTGTCTGATTTCCAGCTGTGTATCATTTATCTACTAGATACACTTTAGTTCTTATCCAGAAATTCTCTTGCCATGATGGGACTGAGGTTCTGCAGGAAGATGCAGAAGGGAGATGAGCAAGCATGGCAGCGAGATGAGGCAGAGCTTTCTGTCCTTACTAAAGAGTACCAACAGCATGCTCTGTGATGAAGGACCGACCAAACAGTCTCCACATCAGTTACCCTACAGCCTTCCTAGGCTATTAAATGAGGCTCAAGCTCATGAGTAGCACTGGAGAACTGCTAGCTGAATGAGACCATAGTTATGGTTATGCCACTCCGAAGATATTTTTATCACCTACCCTGTAGAAGGTATCTGTATTTTCATTCAGTTACAGTAATTTTCTGCAAAAACCAACCTCTACATCTGTGGATCTTTGTCACCACAATATTGCAGCGAAGAGCAGCTCTACACAGGCCACAGGTTAGGACCAAGAGACCTTCCTAATTCCATGACCACATAAAATCTACTCCAACTTCAAAACGGTTACTTAGAAATTCTAGAGGGACCTGCCAAATCTGATGTCAACTGAGTCAAACAGCACTGCTGCACTGTTTATGAGAATCCCCCAGCTTGATGTTCTCCAACTCCACACCAAATAGTCTTTTGTTGTACATGAAACCCAGAAATGAGCACCACAGTTTAGTTGTCTCCTTCACCTGAAAAACCTCAAGACTGCTTAACAGTCAGTCAGAGCACCCATCAATTCCCATTTCCCATGTAGAAGCAGAAGTTTAATACCAAAGTTCTCTGGGTATTCCCAAATTACAACATTCAAAGCCCTTTCAGCTTTCATGCCAAGCCATCAATCAGTGCAAAGAACAGTTTTATTCTTCAACTCTGCCTTTGACTTAGGCATGATACAACAGAGAAACTATTTTAAAGGGGCTACACTGGATCAGCTTCCCAAGTGCTACTCCAGACTGAAACACTAAAGGGTAATATACAGGCAAAAGAGCAACAGAAGCCAGCAGCCAGCAATGTGCATCACAGATTGATTTATCTCAATTAGCACAGCAATTTTCTGCGCATTTTCCAAAAAGCATCCGTTGGTTTCCCTAAAAATAGGATCAAAACCACCATGCAAATTGTTGCCACAGCTCAAAATGCTAATCAGTTTTTTAAGGACACATCAGCCCCTGTGCAGACAGGTTAAACTTAAGGCACAGCCATGACTGAGAAGCTAAATACACTCCTTTGAAAATACTGAATGMAGAGGTCAACCTGTCTTTGAATCACCAGTCACAAGTCTGAAAGTAAGAGGAGAAGCAGGTAGCTTTTGGTGTAGAGGTCATAA
Organism: Malurus melanocephalus; assembly: GCF_030028575.1. Lineage (NCBI taxonomy): Eukaryota > Metazoa > Chordata > Aves > Passeriformes > Maluridae > Malurus > Malurus melanocephalus. The sequence goes on along the minus strand of NW_026623294.1, from coordinate 542,819 downwards.
CTGCAAGTACCTGCCCCAGTCRGTGTTTTAAGTCTAATACACACTGGCTCTTCCATACATACCTCCTCTCTCCTTTCATGMTTTACTGATCCTTTTTGCTAATCAATCAGAAGAACTAACACTTATATTTTCCTCCCTCCTCTTGAGAGTGTGGATGAACGATTACAGCTGCCAGGGTAACCTCYTCGGCATGCATGCCAATAACTCCCCACCTAATAACCTTTCCTCTGCCTCACTGCCCTGACCCACTGGTGATTACTGCAATCCCTTGAAGTGGTCAAATTGCAGGGCAGACCCCATGGAAACCTATTTGGAGTTGCTCTAGTTCATACCAAAGAATAATGTTTTTAATACAGATTGTTCTTTTTAAAGCCCTACAAAAGCAGCTGTAATCAATCGTAGTGGGAGCACTGCAAACCTCCACCAGGTTTCAGAAGCCCCATATTGATTCCTTTCCAGCCCATGCATTTCAACAAAATAACCCCATGTGAGGAACTCAGAGTAAACTGACATGTAATCATTTAAATTAAGATCTTTCTGCCATTGGTAGCAAGAATTAGCAATAAACTGTCTTAATCAACTACATTCCTTCTGCATAAACAGGAAAATTACATATAAAACAACTGTATTATTATGCTTACATTAAGCAGCAATTAAGTACTGCTAGCAAATGTTATGCATGGCAACTGAAGTTTGTCAGAGATGAGGAATCAGACTTCACTGTTTGAGGAGTGAGCATTTCCAGTTCTGTAATGCATAATCTGTTATTCAGGGACTTACTCATTAAACAAGGTCTGTGAATATCTCAGGGAACACTCCTGTTTGTCACCTGCAGCCACCAGCACTCCTGGTGACACCCCACCAAAGCTCCCCACAAGTGGAAAAATGACTACTGGTAGATCTACAAATCTGCTTGATCTTTCTAAAATTGAGTGCAAGTCATAGCAATTAGCTGCAGGAGCTTCCCTCCCACAAACACATACGATCTATTTCAGAAGATAAACTCCCCTAAATAAAGAGAAATCCTGGATCCTCTAGAAATGTAAGGAATGCTGGTGATAGCACTTTAATATCCCAGGCTCTCTAGATTCTTAGTTAGGGAAACCAGAGCTCAAATAAGTTGTAAGTAGGTTTAAATGAAACACCTTTGTAAAAGGTCTCTCTGTTTCATTACAACAGAATAAGCAAACTGGGCACTCTACACAAGAACAATTAACTACCCTTTAAATAAATACATAAAAACCCYCAAATCATCATCTTTATGCTACGTTGGGTGCTAGAAGAGAAGATGTTCAGCTCAAARGTTGTACTGTATAATGCTGCAAAATGCAAACTGAAGCATAGATCAATGTGAATTTTGCATTAGCCAGAACATGCTGGATATGCTGACTACTTTCTCCAGTCCAGGAAAACAATCACTTCATTTGTTCAGGTAACTATTTCTGACTTGTTGGGTGGTGGCTGGAAGCACAGAAGTAGGGGAATTAGTTTGTCCTAGATCAAAAGTACTGCTAAATTCAAAACTTGGTTAAATTGGGCCACAGTCTCTGCCACCAGAAGGATAAATGGTAACTCTTTCCATTGGTATAGTCTAAGCCACTGACAGCAAACACAGACAGCACTGAGACACCAAGTACATCCATGTGTGATACCTCTTTGTATCCAAACAGAAAGACAACAAAGATAATTTTATTGCTATTTCCAGGTRTCATCTCACTGCTTTCCAAGATTAAATTGCTGGATTCAGCACTATGATCCCATCTTATTTAACTGATTTTTTGCTACAAAGGCTTGCTTTTCATATCCTCTTTGATGCCTACAAAGATAAGAAATGAGTATACTTCACATGGGATAAAACATCATGCTAGTAACTTCCACTATAAAAGCAGTTGAGTGAAATCAGAGATAGGGCAGCTTGTACAGGCTCTGAGGCTTCAGAAGCAGTCTTCTGTCTGGTATGCTGCCCCTCAGGCAGGACTCCCCTCCTTCCACCAGGGAGAAGGAACTGGTGCCCCATCGACACAAGCCCACCTGGATTCCCAGCCAAAAATGGCAGACAGGATGTGCTGGAGGGGCACAGCATCCTACCAGCAATGCCAGACAAATTCCAGGCCAGCTGGGGTGGAGGGCAAGAAGGAAGGATTTTCCCTTCCACCTTCCCCTGCTGCCTCTGATTTTCCTGCTGGTTCCCTGAGGTTTGCGGTGCAGCATCACCCTGGACAAGGGAACCATGAAGATAATTTCCTCAGAAGACATTTGCAGCCCAGAGTTGCATTCAGAAACTAGATGTATATACTGAGCAGAACCACTAAAAGAGAATTTCAGCTATATTGTYAGGAATTTCTCYCCACTGCCCATAMCAACTGCACAGCAAGACAGACCAAGGCAGAGCCTTGGTGAGGCAGTCTGMTGTGAGCCTCCATACGTGCACTTCCACACACTGTAACAATCAGCAAGCATTCATATTCCTGAGGAGAACCAGATAACATGTCTGCTCTTAAATACCCCCACAAATGTACATGGAGAGCATCAGGCTGAAACTGTGCAGTAAAAGGTAAAATAAAAGGGCTACTCCACAAGCAGTGGGAGAGTGACACTGGACTTCCTGCACAGGTTCCCCTCTCTACCATAAMCCCATCTCCTGCTTCTTTCCCTCGTGCTACTGCCTCTGTATGAGTTGTGCACATGGATGTGGGATAAAAAAAACTCTGAAGATATAGGAATTCCTCAAAATAAAAGTTTCAACTGGAGTTACATAAGGGAYCACCTTCAAACAGCACATAATTTTCTGGTTTAAAGCATAGTCAAGAAAACTGTTGGTTCACTTGAAGTATAAATGATAACAATCTCTCCCAGTTATCATGAGCAATTACTTTTAATGAAACTGAAATAAACTGTATATTGATTACCTTCAGCTGATSTTTTAAAAATAATGCTRTGTAAAATTAGCACCAAAAGAATTACATTAGTAATGAAGGTAGGGATAATTACACTGTATTTGATAATTCTACTTYCCTTGATTCAAAGGAAAGCAAGCCAAGTAAGTTATTTGACAGCATTTTTAACAGTCGTAGATCTGACTGAAGAGTAAAATACAACAAAGACTCTKTAACAGTATTAAATATGTTCTAACAAAGAACAATTCTTTCTTTCTAGCATTCATACTTTAAATCAGAGTTTTGCTGGAGGGAACAAAGATTTCAGTACTTCTATAGCCAAATCTCAAATCTTGATATAGCTGTCCCAGCAACATCAATAGAAGGTTAGCAGCATTCTACAATCTTTGCTCCCTTATCAACAGTCTAAAGCTTTTAAAAATCTATATGCTTACAAAACCTTCTGGAGCTGTTACACACTGAGGATTTCACAGCATTATTGACCTGGGCARCCTCTTTATCCTCAGTAAGTTATTTTAAGCAACTTTCTGCCAGCTAGCAAGTCTCTTTGTTAGGCTTTGTCTGTACTATTGCTAAAGTACTGCTTACAGTACAGCACAAAACAGGGAGGTACTAAGCAGAAACCAAAAAGSGGTCTATCAAGTTCTCTTTTTATTTCTTTTTTTCCTCTACTTTTCTGATATGCTTCTAATACCTTACAGATCACTGCCCTGCTGCCAGGAATCCCTCCATGCACCTGAGCCACCTCCTGAGAGGGAGCAATGTGAATGAACAGAAGACAAAACAGACCAAATCCATGTATTTTYGGGACCATGTTCTCTAACTTGCATACTTCCTTTTGCCTTGATTGAACTATACATATACAGCAGAGAAACAGAACCTGGCAAGTGTATTTACCTASTGAGTAAGAAAATACATCACTGGRCTTGGGAGGTGAGGAAGGGAACAATAAGGAGAGGTAAATTTCTCATACTTCAAATTCAAACCCTGAATAYTCTGCTCTATTCTTAAACCCTTTATCAGATAAAGGTCTCCAGTTTGAGGATCAGATTTCTTTAGCATGGTAGGAAAAGCAAATCTCAAGCCAATACATACCAGCATACATCAAAAAGCAATCTCATGATCTTGTGCAGGYTCATGCCTGGAGGTATCAACAGAGAAGCCAGCATTAGCATAGCAGTCTTCCTTGGATGTACCTTATGAACAGCCACAGTGAAGAAGTCAATCCATGCTTCTTCTACTTTTCTAGCTACAAAAATATTTATGAGGTGATCCTGTTTGAGGGAGAGGCTCTTGCTTGTGCTTTCACATTGAAGCTTCGTATCTTAAAAGCTCATGTGCCCAGTGACCCATACTATCCCTTGGTGTCACCAGAACTACTAGGATCTACCGTGTCTTAATCCAAGGGCACAGCACAAAATCTACTCAGCTGACAGTCCACACAGGCACAGAGAAGATTTAGATTTGAAACCAATTTCTGTATCACACTTGCTAACTAGAGTCTCAGCTGAGGGCCAAGATATACAGTGGAAGCTGCCCAGGGAGAAGGGTAAAAGAAAGATTTAAACTTTAATCCACAAAGGTTTTTGCTAGTGGTATTTTATTTCTGGATATTAGATCAACTTTCCTATTTCCTTGTTCAACCTGTACCTTGTGGAGGGAATGGAAGAAACGGATTTTTCTAAATTATCACTACTGTAATTCTTGCAAGTATCACAAAGTCAGCTTTTAACCAATGTCCTAATTCAGCACTGACATCTTTCTGCTACTTAACATGGTTAAAGGTTGGCAAAAATAGCAGRCACAATGAATAAGTAACCCACCAACCCTATGTTATTCTAAATAAAGTGCACATGTATTCCAACTACCTGCACCTTATTTCCAACAGTTCTGCTTCAAAAACACAGCACATAATCTGCTCCATWGAGCTGTCAATCAAATGGACAAATTCCCTTAAGTTTTCATTGCAGATATGTCTAAAGCAATTGCACTTTGCAAGGTTATACCCAGATTAATAACAAAAGTTTTATTCAAACCACACATTTTTCTTTGCAAGCAATAAAAAAAGGTTGCTACAGTGATGGCATTAGAAAGCTTCGTTCCTGTTTCTGTTTGCTTCAGGAAAAGGGTCACACAGCACTAAGAAATGGAACAAGCAAAAAGGGGTTTCATCAGCCTAAGTGTTACRTATGTCAGCTGCTTAACAGACCTGACCTTGCACAAACCTGCTCACCTCCCTGGGTTCTGTGAGCTTAAAGAAATATCCAAGGACAAAGAGGGAAGGTGTAAAAATTCTACTTAGGGAGACCATACAGCAAGACACTCAGACCACTGCAAAACAATGCRGAATAGTTTTGCAACATTACTAGCACAAACTTGCATATGTATATCTAAGAAAACAGAACTGCATTTCAAACAACGGCAACGGAACACAAAACAATATTTTAACACAAACATCTATACAGCTAGATGTATAGAATGCTCATGTAATTCAATTTTAATAGAAAGCATGCAGAAGTGATCAAGAATAGACCTCTCCTCAAAGGGCAGAGCAWGAAAAGTGTAAATCAGGTTTCTTCATAAACATAAATTAGATCAAGAAATTATTGATAAATAGAACTCTTCAAACAATACAAATGGAAACAGCTTTTTACAGCAAATTGAGGAAGAAGAACATAAGGAGGCAATTGCAACATGTTACATCATGAAAGGCAGCATTTGATTGCTTGCTTTGACCAGACAGAAGAGATCAGAAAAACACTTTCCCATGCCTTTCTCAGGGACAGTCAACTGAAGAAGGGCAGATGATGACCAAGAAGCATTTGAGAACTGAGAAGGCGAAGATCAGTTCCACCGAAAATTAAAGCCATCTCAGTTCATTCAACTTCCTAATGACATGATAAACAAAGACCACTAGGCACAATAGCTACTGTTATTTGATAAAGCAGTTTCATCAACACATTTCATTTCTGTAAAAAACATACTGGACACATCTCACCAAAACTAATACTTGTCCAATGAAATACATAGCTGTACTTTGCTTGCAGAAAAAAWTGTCTTATCAAGAAATCCTGACACCTCCTGAGTTGGCTGTGCTGAAACTGCTCACCTCACAGCCTGACAGAGCATGGCACCCTCTGGAGACCAGAGCCCCAGTCCAGCTCCTGACAGGGACTGTCCTTTCTCTGCTAATTACAAGTGCAAACACACAGGGCTATGCAGCAATCCCTTGGGAAGCCTCTAATGGGCTGGGAGAGCCGATTACTACTGGCTTACAGCTCAGATGTGTGCAACTGAAAGGCTTAAYAAGCCTCCATTTCATTCTTTTTAAGTTAGTTTGAAAGGGGAAAATGAATTGTTATGAAAAACATCACCCAAAAAAAGTGACATAAAACAGCAAAGTGGTGGGATAACACCTCAGGTCTCACTTTGGAGTGAGGGCTGCGTCAGGAGCCTTGATGCCTCCCAGAAAGGCAGAACTTGCTCTTTATTTTCTCCCCAAATACCATTACCATGCCCTTCATGAGGTCGTTTACAATTTTAAAAAGAAACCAAGCCATGCTCTGCAGGTCAAAATCTKCTTTGGAGGTCACTCCCTTTTCTATGGCAGGCCATGGAGCAGAAAGGAGAGGAAAAGGTCCATCCCACCTGACCCCTGCCCACAGAACGAGCAGCTACTGGCCTTTGGWATGCTGCTGCCCCTCACATGCACCATCTCAGCAGCCACGGGCTTCAGGCAGGCAGCAAATGGCACCAGGAGCCAAAGGCATCCCTCCAGGCAAGCTGCAGCCTGCTTTTACAGACAATGCAGCATTTTCTTCCTTACTTTCCCAGCAGGGCCAGTTTGAAGTGGCACACCATTTGCATTCAGAGAGAAAGAAACTCATTTTGTCATCAGAAAGCTGGGGAGAAATTTCCAGCGAGCTATTTCCAGGCACACCCCCACTGGACACTTATTTGTCCCCAGCCACTTTGTGGCAGCTCCAGTGCAAGCCCAGCTAGCACGGGCCAGCCACCGGGACCTGTTTTTTCGAAACCCCATTTTGTGAGGATGAGAGAGAGCTATGTTGTTCTCCTCTCTGTGTTTCATTACAGACACATTTCAGAGGTAACACAAAATGGAAAGCACTTGGGTTGGGAACAGCCAAAAGCACTCCTTCAGCGCTTGCTGAAAAAAAGGATAAAAGTGGCACTTAGAGATCTGCCCACAAAATCACAGTACATACATACAGACTGTATATAGAGGGATGGGTGCAATAGCACTGCTTTTTTTGTCTGTTCTCTTTTTAAATCAATACATGAGAGTCAAATAAAGGGATCGTTTAGGATTCCTCACACCATTGTTCCATCTTATCTCAGGAAATTAATATCCATTATTGATTTAYAAGCAAGATACATAGTATCCTATATAGCTTAGGATATCCCATTATCAATCTGTGATCAGCTCTATCATCTGTAAATTAAAGCTCATGTCACTGAAAGAGTTGCTAAAAAGAGCAGGCTYCTTGCTGACTTTAAAGCCTACTCCACTGAATCATGCAGCTGAAGGTTTCTATTTTGTTGRAGAAGGCTGTCATTCATGACATTATGCAGCACTGAAGGAGCCAAACAGATTAAATGGACATCTGCATTTCCAGTCTGCTATAAAAGTGGTTTAATACCAAGCAGTGTTTAAACAGTAAAACTGTCTGCAATTTCTGCTCTATAATCTGTGAGTAATCAATCAGTCTCAATGCTGAGCTTCCATTACTGCTCTTCTGCAAGTAGATGGAAAAATTTCCAGGGCACATACTTCTTGTTTATACCCCAACACTAAAGAGGAATCAAACACAGATTCAGTCTGCATTCACAGAGATCCTGGCACAYGTCAAGTCTCAGGCTTGTATTTTCAAAGCAAAGCACAGAAAGTACTGTGAAACATCCAGTTATGGCAGCTATTTGGCATGTTACTTCCCCTCTGAATGCACCATTGCAATAAATACCCTGAGGATTTGCCAAAGCAGAGTAACCCATCAGAGTCCTTATGCTCATGCTCTTCGAAATCTCAGCACCTCAGAAGAGAGSTGCTCAAAGAAAGCACAGGATGCAGCTGTGGTCCCATACCGCCAATGGAGTCTGGCTGCTCCGGCTGGAAGCCATCCAAAGCAACAGCATCAAACTCAACATCTTTTTCAGACTTGTTGCTCGATGTTGTAATGACTGTGGGATTAGGACTGTGGTGCTGGGGATTCAAAGGCTTACTTCTTTTAACAATGCAATCTGTGTCAACACATTTTGCTTAACATGTAAGTGTCCCCTGCTCTAGGGAGCTACACAGACACTGCCAGCAAAAGCTATGCAGRTCAGCAGCTGATGTCCCTGCTCAAGAAAACTGAAGGTGTTTCCATTTAAGCAGGGGAAGGCCAAGAAGATATGAGCACTCTGACCCAGGTASGGGATTCAGGTTGAAGTGAGGCCACGGCTAAAGACAGGTATCTCCCAGAGGCTCAGCGCACCTCGTGACAGGATCACACCTGGATTACGCCGCTTCATCAGCTGGACGTGAGCAGGCCCAGGCCATCCCTCTTACGCAAGAGATGGCTTCCAGAGTGGATTAATGCCCARCCTTTCCACCTTCCTTAATTCTGTTGTTTACAGGTTGTTGCAGAGCTCTCTGATAAGGCACATAAAGCATGACTTATACCCACCACTTGTTTGCCCCTTTGATACCAAAAGGGTGACATCTTCACCCCTGCCCAGTGCCAGGCTTCACGTGACAGAGACTCCTCCTTTTTCTGAAGTGGTCACACAGTTTGTCCCACAATAGAATAGAATAGAATATTCCCCAAATTGAATAGTTACACTATTCAATTTAGTGTGGCTCCTCAACAGGGGTATCAGTGGTTGCAGTGACACATCTCAGCTGATAACTAGTTTAAAAGCAGTTCCTGCCCCATGTATTTATTCACCAATAAATTCTGAGTGCCTAGCAAGTGCCCAGCATGGTGGGCTGGATCAGGAGCTCAGAAGACGGGCACTGCTCCTTGCTCAGCTCTGCTGCTGACTGCAATCACTCAATGGTGTCTCCTACATGGGCTGGGGTTTCAGTTGGCCTCATGAGAAGTGCCATAGTCTGAAACATAACATAAGCCTTGGATGAATCCTAACATATTTTTCTAGAGTTATCTGCATCCATTCCTATTTTCTGTGTACCTTTGCTTGGCACATGGAGACAAAGAATCAAAGCAAGTCCTTAAAGTCATATGCACATTCCTTTCCCTCTCAATACTTATGTACAATAAGGATTAATCACTACAAATAGACTTCACTTGAAATTTTTAATCCACTGGCCTCATGCTGGTTTATCTATTCAGAGCTTTAATACAGAGACCAAGGAGCTGGGGTGACAAAGTGTATATTTCAAGCACCTAACTTTACTTCAATTCAAAACAGCTAAACTTAGGACCAAAAGGTCCTTCTACACATCAATGGAGAGAGGTATACTTCTCCAGCAGGTTGCTCACAGTCCTCATTTTATGTCTGAATTCAGACTCCTCAGTTAATAGTTGAACAGTCTTTCCAGTGTAAGAAAAGCAAGGGAATCAAACTYTGACTGAAAAAGCACATATAACATCAGGTTCCAGGAGGTCTGAATGAGTTTTGGAATAATAGTAGAGAGGCACATTGCAAAACCACAGAACAMTCTGTATCATCTGTATCTTCCAAGGGAACAATTACTGTGACAGCAGCACATTTACAAAACTCAGAAAGAAACCTCAGTATCTCAGAGCTGGCATGCAATGTGCTGARGAAAAACCCAAACTCCATGACTTGGGGCTGCAGACACATACTTGTGCAACTGATGGTTCAATAAGAGACCTCTGTTCATTTGCAGGGACACAGCACAACCCAACCAAGTAGGTGACTCGTCCCTGGGYTGGAACAGCAAGTACTCATTTCTCTGGACAGTTTATAAGGAATGGGAAAAATAGCAACCACAGCATAATTCCTGACTGCAGAGCTCTYTCAGAAAGAAGCAGCTGTAGTCCTCTGGCCATGTACAACAGCAGCTATTTCAGCTATATAAGCACCTGGACATTGCTGTCATGAAACTAAATATGCAGACTTGGCAGTACAGAAAACCAATTCTGCTGGATAATTGACTTAGAATTATGTGCCAAAAAAATTCTTCCAGGTCAACTTTTTACCTCTTCCTCTGCTTCTTATAGTCACTTGTTGACTGCTTTGAAAATTACATTGTTCCACACTTGAAGAACTGTAATTCTCCTCCAGTTRTTAATTTTACCCTGTACAGTCATGAAATCAATAGCAACATAGATCCATTCAGAATGCCATCCAGTGTGTAGAGAAGAATGCATGCTGAACATAATGCTTTAGGAATAAGATTTTTGATGTGCCACTTTGAGGAATGGAAACCCAAGGAGCAGCTGCATTGTGACACAGTCATTGAAATCCACAAGATACACTATTCACACCTGCACTATCCCAGAMGGGTGCAACGGTTTTTAAAACCTGCAGACTGTGTATTTTACTGTATCGTCTCATGTGCCATTAGAATGAAGGGTCATCTACTAAGGCTTAAAATTAAATATCCTGTACCTATCATGCCATGGGACAGAAACCAGTCAAACCAGATCAAAACTCACAGCTCTCTTCTATGAAAAAGAGCCTTGTATACCTATCAGTCACAGAACAGCAGAAAAATTGACCTAAGGCCAACCTCTAAAAGGGAGTTGTGCTTGTGTTAAAAAGTGCTTGAAGTTTCTTGTAATTATACACCTATTCTACCTGCAGACAATAAGAACTTACTCCCTCAGTATGACAGCAGTCCAGCTCCTATTCCTCTGCCACCTTCCTTGCTTTAGACCCAGGATACTGATAAATGCCTACACAGTATGAAACCCCCCTAAGGATGCCTGCAAATAATGCACTTCCAAACAATAGTGTCCTGGTCAGCACAGATGAAATTACCTTACAGTTTCTAGAAAGCCTTCCAAAAGGGACAAATTGTCCTAATGTAATAGGAGGCTGTGGGAACAAACAAGGCGAGAACAAAACAAGACAATTATACAAAAGCAACTTCCCAACAAATGTCTGAGAGGCAATTACAGGATACTGGCGTGCTTCCTGGCCCCAGGCTGAAGTACCATTGCTGTTCATAAGTGATAGGAAAAAGAGAAAAAGCACAAACMAGCATGGAGAATTTAAAACCTGTTCCTGGAGAGCCCAAACTTTCCAGAGGGTCAGGCTTAAAGTGAGGCATTCAGCTTCAGAGACACCTACTATTAGGCAGATATTTGTGATGAGCTCCATGCCCARAATCCTATTTAAATCAGTGGAAATCAGTAGCTGTGGCCAGGGGAGCCCTGGTGAGTTTCCCAAACACAGGCATGTAGCACTGCTTGTGATTACTCAGGCACACTCAGTTCCTGCTCCAGATGGACATGTGCCTCCTGCAGGTCCCATCATACCTCCCAGGACTGGACTGTGCGAACATCCCAGTGCCAGAAGGTATCTCAAATGTCACCAGAAAGTTAAGATTATTTGTCTTCTGTGTCCCATGCTGAGAGGGCTGGATTTGAAAGCAGAAGGAGGAGGCTTGTCTTGGAATCAGGGACTGGTCTGTGGCATACAAGACAAAAGAACCTGAATGAAGTTGAGCAGATGTCTGAAACACTGCTGGAATGCTCAGCTTTAGAACAAAGTTTGTTTTATCACCCTTCAGTGACAGCAACCCCTGCACARTAAGGCAAACTCTGGAGAGCCAAATCCCCAGATGCTGCTCACAGTAGTAGATGTCAACCTAGACTTCTGCATCCCATGTGTGCAAGACAATCACACAGGATACAAGACCTACATTCAGAATTTCTTTTCCCCATCAGGTTGCCTTTTTAACTAAAAATGCCAAGTACAGAAAGTTTCCAAACCTTCAAAGCTAATTTAAGTAACCTGTTGCTTATAGAAGTGAAAAGAACACTAATGTCTTTGTAACACACATCTGTTAGACAATTTTTATAAAAATGAGAAAATCACAGATCCAAATCTTCACCCTCCTCCCCACAACTTAGATTTGCTTAAATTGGCTCTCTGTGCTGCTGTGAGAATCTGCAAGAGAACCCTGCGAATCTGCAACAGCTCCTGCACCAGTGAAGAACATGTCRAAGCTCTCCCTGTGGAGCTTTTCTACAGATCACTGAGTTCTCCTGGTACACATCCATGTCAGAGGCTGTGGGAGTGCAGGCTGCTACAGCAGCCACACTTCTTGCAGAATGAACAATCCTCCTCCCCTTTGCCAYGGTGAAAAGCACGTTCAAAAGGACTTGAAGGCTGTGATCCTGAACTGGATCTTATGTGAGGTGAGCTGCTGAAGACAGCAAAGTGAATTGCCTGTATTAGAGCACACCAGATCTTCCACCTCCAGAGCTTCCCACTGCACAGATCACCAGCCAYATTTTACACAGACATTAGCAGAAAATCTTATTGAACATCTCATTCTTACTTCAAGGCCAGCACGACGGGTCCAGGCAGCATTTGCCCAGACTGATGCATTATTACTGATGTTTCCGTTTTGGCTGGATTAAGCCAGAAAYTGGCCAGACAGGGGAGTCAATACTGGCTCTCCCTTCATCAAGGTGGYGATGAAAGCCCCAAATAAGGCTTCCAAAATAAATCCTACCACGACATTTTTAGGGCGTAGGCACACCCCAAAACCGCATAAACCAACAAGAGGGCTTTTGTTCTCTTGACTGAAATCCAAGCATTTCAGAGCACTCCACTAAAGACCAACCAGAAAGGCTACCTATTTCCTTCCTTCCCAGGCTCTCAAAAATACTAGCAATGGTATTTTTCTTCAACCATAAATCAGACTGCCTACCAACACACTGCAGCATGGTATGTAGAATTTAATTTGCACAGGCAAAAAAAATAAAAAAATCCAAACATGACTGTACGCCATACCTCACTCACTTCTATTAAAAATAGGCATTTTGCTGTATTGCAATAATTCCAAAGGGGATAAAAGGACAATTTTAGAAAAAAAAAAAAACACCACTCTACACACATTTACACACAAAAGAAACACACTCAAAACCCTATCACAAAATCAAGCCATCACCAAGAARGGACAAGTCCCAGATTTTAATTCCTTTATAGGCTTGAATTCTGTGATTAAATTAAACACGTGAGCAATTAACTTTTGTTAAAGTATCATGTAAGCTTTACTGCATATACAATTAAGAAGCCTTGACAGCTTCCTACAGAAAGCCATTCCCACAGGGGCTTTTAATTTCTTTTAAATACAAGTACCTCTTGTGATGAACAGAAAACAACACACAAACTCCTCACAACAGCCTGAGGATCACAGAACAGCCTGGGGCATGGGGGAAGGAACAGAGGGGTTTCTTTCAACCTTATTTGGAAATCTAATTTGGAAATTATTTTTTTTAATMTTTATTTAGAAATTTAGAAAACTTGCTATACTTCTAATTTCTTTGATTTTCCCATKAATTGTGGTTGCAGCAATAACAGACCCAGGTATCTAGAAGTCGTTAGCAAGCTGCTTACTCTATATTCTGTCCTTTTAAGGCAGAAAACATGTTCCAAATTTAAACTTCCTCAATGAACTCTATTATCAGGGTCTAAAATTTTTCCTGTGTAAAGCAAGACATAATCTAAATGTTTCCACTGTTTTCAAAAACACAGGCAAGATTTGTTTGTCTGTGCCTTCCTGATATTGCCTTGAACCAGCAGCATTAAATCAAATGCCTCTTACTTAAGGAAGGAATGGATATTATTTTAAAAATTGTTACGGCATAAGTACAATTGTAGCATGTACACTTAGACTTGCTTATTTGGGGTAACTTTCCTCAAAAGTGAAATCCTAAGGCTGCTTCTGCAACAGAAAAGAAACCATCTTTCTTTTGTTGGAACTACTGACTGGRAGATGTCCCCTCTTCAGCACCTGTAATAAAACCCACTGTGTTGGTTTTGGCCAGGACAGAACTCATTTTCTTCACAGTGGTTAGTATGTGACTGTGGTTCAAGTTTGTGCTGAACACCGGGTTGACAACATAGTGATGTTTTTGTTACCATTGGCTTAAACACAGAGCCAAGGCCTTTTCTGCTTTTTGCACTGCCACAGTGGCACAGGAGGCTGAGGGTGCACGGCTGAGAGGAGACACAGCCAGGATAGGGATCCCAAACTGACCAAAGAGATATTCCGTAACATATGGCACCATGCTCAGTAAATAAAGTGAAGAGAAGAAGGAGAAAAAAGCGAAACATTTGGAATGGTGGTGTTTGTCTTCACAAGTCACTGTTACATCTGATGGGGCCCTGCTCTCCTGGGGATGGCTGCCCATGGGTAGTAGTGAATTAATTCCCTGTTTAGCTTCATTTGTGTGCAYGGTTTTTGCTTTCCCTATTCAACTGTCTTTATTCCAACCCACAAGTTTTCCAGCTTTTACCCTTTAGCTTGTCTCACTGATCTCACTTGGTGGTTGATTGCTGGATAGCATTAAACCACGACACCCCACCTTGTGTGGGTTGAATCCAAAGCACAGGTGATATTACTGCCCTTGGAGAGGCAGCCTTAAATTATGGGAACTTGTTCCTGACAATCACTGATGAGAGAAAAAAAGTTCAGGCTTCAGCATATTCCTCTAAGGTCATAGGTTGCTGAAACACTGAAGCCAAAACAGAGGGATTTTTTTTTCCCTCAGAAATAATTAAATCATGTTAGGAAAAAAGACAGAGCAGAGGTAGCATACAAACCTATCTTTTATACTGGACACTAATTGAAAAGGATACAAAACCAAATAAGTTTAGGAAAACATTAACCTTAATTATACTGTGAAAATCTATAGCCAGTAAAACAATCATTCACATCTGATACTTACTTATTATGTGCCTTAAGTAAAACTGAGTACCTAGCTCAAGCAGACCCCTGCTTAAAAATTAAATATAAATAAAATGAAGCRCAATAAGCCTCCACAATTTAAAGGCAATGTTCTTAAGTACAGCCMTGAAACAAAAGTTGTACTACAGCATCTCATCTGAGATTGTATTTAGAAAGAGATGCCATTAGAGGAACAAATTTATTAGAAGAGAATACAGCAATTYGTGCCAAGATGTTTGATAGAAACCAGGCACTGATATAACCTAATCTGAACAACTTCCCATTACCAATAYCACTTCCTAAAAGGAAGGCATTAAGGTTGAAGGGCTCTCACAGCAGCTACCACAATTCACTACACAGAGCAAAGCAATTTAGCAGTATTCCTTTTCTAAAAATGGTCATCTTGAGATATCTCYCCAAATCAGAATTATTTCATGCTTCTTAACAGAGAAGGACTTGTAGCATACTATAGCATTTACAAGTAATTTAGTTGTTTACTTTTTACAGGCACTCAAATAGGACTTGTTATCCCCTTCTTCTACCWTAGCCCTTGGCCATGCTGAAGGCAACAGTGCTGTCAGTTATGRTTTAGATAAAGAAAACTCAGTGCTCACTCAGTGCTGTGGTGAGAAATGGTCTGACACAGCATGGATCTGTATTTTTATCTCTWTGCAATCTCATTGAAGACTACAGCTTTCTTTTACACAGTTGAAGTATCAAGTTCTAGAAAGGAAGCTGTAACACTGAGYTCTCAGTACTCACCTCTCTTGAAACTCAGATTACCAGGAAAAAAATGCTCCCCTCTTTCTAGCCTTTTATGAAGTAACTATTCATAGATTCCTGAAATACCTGCAATTCTTTTCATTCACTATGAAGAAACTCTTATAAAGCTTAATGAATTGCAGAAACATTATACACTAACAAAGACAAGATGCTTCATGAAACAGGAGGAATGTTCATTCAGCATTGCACAACACTGAAAAAAATGATAGAAATTTAACAATGTTAAAAAGGTAWATTTTATAAAAAAATCCCACAAGATAGATGTAAGTGATCTAGAAACAGAAAACTAATTTATAATGCATACACTTTCTAAAATTGAGTAATTTAAGTGGAGTATGAGAAAAGAATGAAAAATAGGAGACAATGGTATAATACTGCTGTTTCCATGTAAACCTGTTATAAGCTATAAATTATACTTCCCTTGTCAAGTTCTTCAGAAGGCCAGTGAAGCAGAGTGAGGTGACATGCTAACAGAAATCCCACACTGCAGATTACACTGCGCTTCCAAACTCACACAGCACCTTTTTGAAATGTATTCCCATGGCATAATTGAGGAGAGAGATCCAAAGCTGAAGTTTCACTTGGAAAAGGCAAGGTGGAAAAACTTCCTCTGCCTATTTCGCTTTTCTCAGCACTGCTCAAGCAGTTGTCATACACTGTGAAGGACAAAGAGGACATACTAACAGCTGGCACCAGCTAATTCACCACAATAACACAGTTTGGAAACCTGCTTCCCCAAGAGTCACACCCAAAGCATGGCTGCTGGAATTCGTCAAATAAAGCAGATCTGTCAAAAGAAAAAAAAAAAAAAAACAACCTTTTGCCATGTAGCCTACACCAGTTACTTCTGCTTTTCAGGGCACCATTCCTCTGTGTTGGGGGTAAGGCAGCCTCAGGAGCAGACCAGCCCTCCCTTGCCAAGGACAGACCCAGCCATCAGAGCAGTGGGCACGGCAGTGAGGAAAATCCAGAGACAAGGAAAGGAAGGAAAGGATAAATWAGGGCAGGTGAAATAAAGTGGTTATTTCCCAGTATAGCTTCTCTTCAACAGAGGACTTCAAATTTTACAGTAGCAAAGCAACTTCGGRGCAAAGATGAATGATATAAAGGTTGAGCAACTGCAGAAACAAAACATGATGAATCAAACAGTGACTGCAGAAAGGCAGCTTTTCATCGCTAATACACCCCAAGAGGATAAATTACAGTGAAAGTCCTATTACATGAAAATTCAGCCACCTGGGAATTCGAACAGTTAGCAGCCAGATCTATTTTTAATCACATTCATCTGTCAGAGAGAGAAGGATTTGACAAAGCCAAATCTTCTGAAACAGAGCAGAACTGACTCTGGGCTTCAGAGGTACGACCTTACAGCAATCTGTGAACAGGATGTGCCTCCAAAGCCTGCCAGCTCCCCAGGCCAGGGGAAGAACACCCCACTCCAGAGGAACACGGAGAGAGCACCGCTTCAAGCAAACCCTTGACTTCAATAAACTAGAACTCATYTCTGCCTCATCTACGTGGGACGAGGCACCAAAGCTTCTCTGGGAGGAAACAGCAGAATCAGAAACACAGCTTCTGGGGGTGGTAAGTACCCAAGAGCAGAAGTAAGGCCTCAGCCCCACATGTGACAGGGATTTGGGGAAGCCACTCTTCAGTGTGGCTGAGGTTCACGTGCCAATTCCTGGTGTGAGCTGGCCGACTCAATGCTGGACCAAAGTCTACTGCTGTGGATTCCCAGATAATGCAGTRAGACTCCAGCCCCTGCAAGCATCCACTGATCCTGCCCTGAGCAGTATCCTCAAGCAAGAGCAAGCTGCAGCACCAGAGACAGGCAAGATGCCACGGGTTTATCTCTACATTGCTCAATAATTTGAGTTTGGGGCAAAGGTGATGGTCTGGGAAGAGAGGCAATTGCCAGTTATCAAGTAAGAAAAGCATGACTGTTTCACAAATACTTAGCAAGGAGAGCTTGGGATGGAAAGTATTAATTAACCGAAATGGGAACATGACACACGTGTTTTAATTCAGTCACACATAGGAATGGCAAGTTAACAGAATTCCACAGGCAATGACAACCACTGATTTCCTTCATGTGAAGCACAGAAGAARCATCCTTTCTTCCAATGAAGATTTGTTAAGAGTCAAAAACTTCTGTCACTTTGATTTCCTCTCTCAAGGGCTGACCAAAGTAAGTGAGCCACTTGTACAGCACTTTCTTCTGGAGTTACTCATCTTTTCCACTGAGATAATGCTATGTTTSTCTGCAGTGATCTGCATCCTCCTCAGCTGCATTCCTAACTTTTATTGCCAAACACAACACGTAAACTGCCTTCGCTATATAAAATTTGATTTATTTTTATAGGAAGCAACAGTTCCTAGGACAAACTTGCAAGCAGCCAGCTGCCTGTTCTCTGCATTTGTCAGCTCCTTCTTTCTGCTCAGCCTGCTCCTCTCAATGCAACACTTCGTGACTTCACCTTACTTCCGTCTTTTCGTTGTGACATGACACTGAATAAAGCAACCTGTGCAGTGTTAGTCTAAGTACTCATACTGTTCCACGCTTATACTGAATTTTGTACCATTCTCTCTTCTCTCCAGACCACTAAAATCGCTTATTTTGTATGTTCATAAATAAAATAACAGATCTCCAGCAGACAAGAGCATGTTCTGGCCGGTCTTGGATCAATCCAAAACTCTGAAAATGTTTCATGAAGCAATTTAATAAAGCCAACAAACTCTCCAAGGAATATATTTGGTCAGTTTTGGTCCCATATCCTGCTATCACTTTTGGATTAGAGCTTGCACCTGTGATTCTGAACTTGGACCTTTATCAGATGCCTCCACTCATGTCTCATTTTATGCACAACAAGGACTTCCACCAGGGACCCCATCTGGGCTTGCTCAATGTGCTTAACTTAGAGCACTGTGCTTAAGTCATGGATTGCATCTGATTTGGTTTTTTTTTGTGTTTTTAATTCATGCTGTAAAGAACTACTCTGAAAATACAAGCTCTACTTATTTTTTTTGTTTTATTTACTTATTTACAATTCCAAAATACTTTAGGACACCATACAAGTAAGTGCTTGCACTCTAAACCCCYAAGATCTTTTTATTTAGCATCATCAACAATTGAGTGGTCCTAAAAATRATGCAAGAGTAACAAAAGAATAACACCAGGGATTCATTTAACCTGAACAGCACCACCAGCCTCTCCAAACAGTACCTATTGCACATATCCAGCATGAGGCCCAGCAGGAGCCCACCTGCCACARCACAAACTCTGTCAGAGTTACACAAACATTTGTTTAAAGGTCAACAATCATCAGAAACTRAAGAGATACAAGTGAGGTAATGGATCAACCAGTATTTAGTGTTAYGCAACCAAAAGACTTTTTTTCAGCAGCATCCAGTCATAAGTACAGACTGGGATTTTCCCAAATCCCAGCAAAATAAAGACCATCATCCAGCTCATGCACTAATAGATGTGGACTCCTGCACAAGGAACCACTGCCATTTCAACCTCTCTCCCTTGATGACTGAAATCCTCAAGTGTCCTAATTTATCTTGGCTTCAGTTACTGGTGCCACATGGCCAAGCCATGGCCCCAGCCCACAGACAGCACTTATCCCACACGGCCATCACATGCCAATGGCAGGGCCACCCAGACCCCATGTGGGAGGAAGAAAGGCTCAGGGACCATGGGGCAGTGTGGGGCTCCAGCCACATGCCCAGCTCACCTGCTCCCCTGCAAGGACACGGCTGGCAGCAGAACCATGAGTCTCCGAGCCACCCCAGCCCTCCTCCACCTCTGCAGAGGTGACAACGGGGCTTGGGGCACAAACCTCAGGGGAAGCTGGTGGCAGGGCTCAGGCAAGAGCGCTGTCCACCCCACGACAGGCACTACAGATGTACCCAGGAAATTTAGATGGTCACAATTCTCTGAATGCTCTTTTGCCAGTTCAAACCACTTAATCTGGGGATTAATTTAATTAAGCTATAACCATGAAACAGACAATACTTCTTTGAATCCATCAAAGTTATCRATGGATACCAAGCATGACCAAAGCACCTTCATTTCCTATATAAATGAAGTTCTCCTAAATCTACATCCCATGTGCACAGAGATACAGCCACAGAAGATGGTTTGGAAGAAGAATGAACAGAGCTGTAAGCATATAAGAAACTTTTTTTTTATTGAAGAATCACTTTGGTGATGTCTATTTAAAATAAATCTCTTTTGAAAGGCATTGTAATGAATGAAGAGTTCTGCATGCTTGTCACAATGCACTTTTACAGGACATACTTCAAAGCATTTCCTTTCTTTGCTGATATGCCACCTAAATGTCTCTCTTTTTCTGACACACCATATTTATTTTTGTTGCTCAGTGTTTATTCCTCTATAAATCAAAGTAATGGAGAAATAGATGTGCAAGAATTTATTATCAAAACAAGTAACAGGTCAGCTGTCTTTGTCATGTCTTCACTCTCTAAGGAAAACAATACCTTTCCATACTCTCCTTTCTACCTGAGGTTATTCCATCCCTCCGTGTCTCTAAAGCTCTAGCTTTTTTCTTTTTTTTTTCTGGAATAAGATCTCCAATTCTACAACACAAACTTCACTGAAGTCAATGACATTTGCTCAGGTACAACCAACAGTAAAAGCAATAGTAAGTAACCAGTGGGAATTAGTAAATGCTCTAGTAAATTCTGCTCAGAGGCAGACAAGATAAAGAATGCTATTAACATGAGCTATTTTATGCTGCACTTCTCTAATATTCAACACTGAGCACCATCTTGATCCCAATTCTTTGGTTTTGGTGAGAGTAACTAGAGTAACACTGMWGTGATGGAAGGGGAGAAACAAATACTGGTTTGTGGGAAAGAGGGAAGAAAGAGAAAGAAAGACATCACACAGGAACTACATAGCTTACCAAACTGCTTTTTCCTATACAGATTCAGAACATAAACATGTTTTACAAAGGCTGAATTAGTATCTTTTCATCCAGAGGATACCAGAAAAGTTGAGGTTTATTCATTCTACAACTTTTTTCTTTGTATTCAATCAAGACATCATCAGGTTAAGTCCTCCTAACTTAAGTGGCTGCAAGGTCAGCCTTTACTTCCCCAAAAGCAGTGGAGCTCCTGAATGCTGTGGTGAGGCTGCCAGGCTGCCCACATCCTCCTCAGGGCACCTTTTAGGGCACAAGACAGAAGAGTCTGAGCTGGGAACAGGCACATGACTGCAGGCACTGTGGCCCCAATGCTGCTGCTCACCCCAGCACACTCAAGAAGGAGCCACTGCCATTTACTGCATTGCATGAATGCCTGTGAGCTACCAGATGAATTATGCATTTGGGATAGCACCGGTTTCTATTTTCGTGGTGCTGAGATGGCCATGTGCAGCTGCAGGACTGGACTCTTATTTTTTTGCAAGCAAAAGGCTTAAACTATTTCAAGTTTACTGCCTGAGGGTGGGAAAGCAGCTTATGCTATAAAATAAGAACCTTCTTATATTGTTATGAGAGTTTCTAATTTAATGTAACTGGGGTAACGGKCAGCCAATTTTAAGCGGGTGGTTTGGTTTAAATATTAACTCCGGTGGTACATAAGGCTTCATTCAAGGGGTAAGTTCAGCTGCCTAGTGACAGCTACAGTTTACAAATCAAGTGTAATACAGCAGAGAACTGCCTTGTAATGATGCCCTTAAAAGTTACTTTTAATACTGGAAGTTTCATATGCTGTGGTCTCTTAAAAAAAAAAAAAAGAAATAAAACCGCACACAGAACACACTGACTGAAAATGAAATGAATAAAGTAAGAAGCGTTGACTTTTCATATGGTAGAAGTATATAACTAAATCCRTCTCCATAATCCAGGCAGATCATGCTGATGCGTGCAAATCCCTGAACTGCTGGGCAACAGAAGCTGTACATTTGAAAAAGTGAAGYCCCTAACTTGTTCTGATTCCTCAAGGCAAGTCTGCAGCAAACTGCCACTCAATGCATKAGCAAAGTAACACCAATCACTTCTTTTCAAAAGATCCAGCAGCACATCCCAAGGTTGTTTGAGGCTAGATTACTAGGCTTTCACTGATCATGGTAAAATCAGTTCAAATTTGGGAGCTGAAGTTTTCTTTTGCTTTGTTTGTACCTCGTCTGCTGGTTTTGAAGAAGCAAACCAATATGATTCTGGTGAATTCTTTTGGCTCCCCTTTGTCCTGCCTTTCAAATATAAATGGAGTTTTGCCTTTGCCATCAGCCATTACACATACAGATGAAGTCTTGTTTTCCTGTCATGTAGAAAATCCTGCSCACTCCAGCCTGAACTCTGGAAAAYGCTGTCTGTAGTTCACCCAGACATCCTCTGACCGTGAAGCTGAACTGCAATCCCAAATAGGCTCATACTCCGCTTTAGTACTGCTTTCCTACTTCCCTCTCCACAAAGAYTCTCTGGTCCTAAAAAGATATCTATCAATTCTGGATGCTTAAGCTTCAGAGACGAATCTACTGAGATTTAAAAACAGATTTTATAAAGAAAAATGTGTTCAGAAACTCAACTGTGTGACATGCATAATATTCACCTAAATTCACCGGGAGAAACCACAGCATTGCTTGAGATCCATTTCAATCCTCCCTGAGAAACAAASAAATTTATATCTCTTAAAGGATTTGTCTTGRAGAAYTGGCTGCTTTCTGAGTGCTGGGAAKTGCCAGWTACCCACATCTCCATCCAGATCTGTTGACAAGCACTGAAAAGGAACATTCCAACAGCARGCAAAAAGCAGCAGGTGGGAAAGACATTGCCTCATGTAGATCYGGGCAGGGAGGGCAGGAAGAGAGACGCCTTCCCAGCTGAAGCTGCCTCCTGGAGAACCTCATTCATCAGGCATGAATGACTGATATTTAGCAGCTAATAAATATTTATTAGGTAAGAGCTAAATAAGTTTTAAGAGCTCATTTTAAATATTAGCCAATTTTCACCATATAAGTAGGAATGTTTTAACCATACGCACTGTGATGCATTGACTTTAACTTAGTTAATTCATATGTTGAAACCTCTAAATAACAAAGATTTTCAAAGATAAAACTGCTAAAATACAGGTACTGTACTACTTATATGAGCATAACAAAGTAATAACTGATTTGCTGTTGTTGCAGAAGGAGCTAGAAATTCTTTACATTATGCTGARGTATTGCCATGACAGCCATATCAGTTCATAAGCATTTTCATGTCAGTTCAGATGTCAAATACCACAAGCATATTTGTGCTTTTTCCACCTAAACAGACAGCTCCAACTTGACACTCTGTCCCACTTCTCCCAATGAAGGTGGCTCTCTGCTTTCACAAGAGCTACACAAGAGCACCTTCACTTCYCTGGGTCATCTTTCTGAGGTCCCACGAATAAATCCACCATTACCTTTGCCCTCATCTCTCACAACATCACTTGCAACTCTAGCATGCTTCCCTGATGAAGCAAGGATTTAGAGGAGGCGATCAGCTCAGGGACTGGTGAAACAAGTCAGCTCCTTCACCTTCTGGCACCTGCGCTGGGAGGGACAATGCCAGGTACCTGTTCACTCTCCATCAGTGCTTCACTTGGCTCTTGGACAGAGTAGAATGAGGAAATGACTGTAGTCACATCCTTCATGCACCAAAAACTAAAAAAGGAAAAAAACAACCAAAACAGAAGTAGGAGGAATCAAAAGTTAGAGCACATGGATTTTCTTCAAGGTTTTCCCTCCTTTTCAGAGAAAGCTGCCTCTCTCCCATCCATTGTTTTGGCCACTCCCAAAACAGGGATAATCTTCTGGAATGGCATTAATTAACAGCTGTGCACAATWACAGCATGTGAAGTCACACTGTGACTCTCATCTTTCTTTATGTCTCTCCATGTGACTTTCTCAATGTCCTCTGCATACACAAGAGATCAGCAGAAGTAAAACAGCATTACACCATCCCCTTTACAAAATTTTCAGTAGTTTGACACTTTTCATTATTTGAGGGTAGATCTCTCCACACTGGAAATACAACCATACAAACCATCTCTRTTAGCATCAGTTTCAGCTGAGAGGTAAAAGAGAACAGAAGTTGGTACCTTTTACTCACAGAAAGTGCTGAGACACCACCACTGGAGATYCAGGCCACTTCATTCTGAACTGGTGCTAAGTTTACTGGAAACACATGTATGTTTATCTATTGTGCATCATTCTGGCCATTATCACAGAATTAAAAAGTAATTTAAATTAATAAAATATGGAGGGAAAAAATACTTGGATTTGAGATCTGTGGTATTTCCAARACTGCCTGGAGCTGCAATCACACGAAGGAGGGTATGACAGGGCAGATCCATAGATATTCTCTRAATTAGGCTCCTTACCAAAATACATATTTACTTGTTTGACCATGATACTGCCAAAAGACACACTGTCCTTTTGGAAAATGTCATCTATTTCACAACTTTCCCRAAAATACACTTTCTTATGCTTTTGTGAACACCCTAGCATACAAACACAAACATCAAAAATACAAGAAAACTAAGAGGCACAGACTGCCAATTTCTTAATCACAGGTTTCTTCTCCCAGCATTAGAAAAAAATAAATCCTGTTCTGCTTGGCATGCCAGCATATTATTTTAAATAAGTAGAAGGGCTGAAAGAAAGTCTCCCTTCATTTCCCAAACCCCAAGAGAAAATGAAGGAGTTATTTCCTGAGCATGTGCGCAATGACCATCCAGTGAAGCCTATTCATTTTGGTCAGCCGTCATAAGTCCTGCACCACACCTAATGAACAMACTGCCTTCTTCTGATGCCTCTTACACTGCCAGCAGGAGAGGATTAAAAATAATTATGGAAAAAGAAAACAAAACAGTCCTAAAAATTCTTATTGAAACAACTCTTTAATTTCCCTGGTTTATTCCTCCTCCATTGGAAGAAGATGTCACCTCATGCAAGAGGTCAGCCTCACAGTTCCAAATTTTACTTGCATTTTAAAGCAAAAAACCCTCAAGAATTTGGACAACAGAGGCATGAGGGATCTCAGCTGCGCAAGCTGGGTCTTGGCACACCTCAGCCATCTTCCTGTAAAGGTTCAAGTTAAACAAACCCCCAGGAGAGCCTGGATGAATCATCCAGTTTTCTSCTGATGGGGGATATGTTATTGGGGCACCTTGTGCTCCAGACCTTCCAAGAGCAAAAATTATGAGGTACCAAACTTGTTTGTGAGATCTTCATGCTTTCTCACTACTGAGCAATTTCTCCACCTCAAAATTAATGTCTTCCAAGAGTCTCTGCCGAGCACAGGCTTTATTCAAGTTAGGTGTGACTGAGAAATGACAAAAGGATAAACTAGGTACTKTGAAACAGAGTAGCTGAGCAGCTGCAACCCAGAAAGCACAAAGTTCAYGCTCTACCAACAACTTAACCTGAATCCCATTTCTTCGCCCTGACTGGAGCACCAGCACTGCTCAGAGCATACTCTCAACTCTGGAAGCACTCCATGTCATTGACCACAAATGAAGTRACACAGATGTGCTTTTCCGTAAGCTGGAGAAGCTCTTTGGTCAGGTGAAGGTGAGGCTTCCAATCACACTGGCAGTGCAGTGGACCAGGACTGCACGGAAGGAGCAAGGAAGGAGTCTCCCTCWAACCCTGCAGCTGGAGGCTGCCCAGATTCCCTCCTGCTGCAGCTCCACCTGCCTCAGGCTGCTACAGCCATCTATTAAAATATTCTCAGTGAAGCTCCTAGTGCACYTTATCAGACCTGTGTGAGTCAAGTTTGACTCAGACAATTTTCTCAGAGTCCTTTCACTCCTTCCTCTTGCCCTTCCTAACCAGAAAGGCGATGTGGCAGCTGGATGTAACAGCTAAAGCTACACTTTCTGTAGAGTGCAGCTCAGCATTAGCAGATTATTCCTGGCTTTACCCCCTGCAATTTTCAAGTCTCTCATCCCTGCTGTCTCTACAGGTTCAGGCTTCCCAGTTCAAYCTCCCTTCTTCTCATGCTGTCTGTCACAGMAGACCTTTCCTCAGAGGCCAAAGAAAAGGCCCCTCTGCCTCAAAGGAAACCACAGCTTACAGCCCTCTGACTGCTCTTGGAGTAAGCCTCTGGCAYGCCAAACACTAATTCTTTCTGAAGRGGTGCMTATTAAGAAAAGGYTTTGTACCATAAGATGATTCCCAAAACTTTACTTGAAGTCCCACAACAAATCCCAGAACCACCATATTCTAATAATCTGAGTTATCCCTGTTATAAGTCTTATTCTTTCACATAAACTTCTTCCATACATAGGCTTAACCTTCATTACTGAAAATTGCACCCAAAACCTCAGCAAGGTATTTCTGTGGGGCTTTTTTTCTGTGGCTAAGATACCCACATTAGTTTTCATTTAAAATAAAATAAAATTATATTATTAAAAGGGAGGTAAAAATAGAGCTCMGAGAGGAGTCTCATATCCAGCTCCTCAAACAAGGCTTCTCCTGTGCAGCACATCAAGGCTATTTCAAGAAGCACCTCCCATTTTTCACCCCTGAGTATGTCAAAGTGTGTCAGCTTAAGYAGCCAAAGAAAGAAATGGTTACTTAAGGGCAAGTGCAAATACCTTGAAGGTGTGGGAGGGAAACAGGGTTGGGTTAACAGGTTGCTCACCACACAGCGTATGGAGCAGCGTGCATCCACACAGCAGCTGCTGAGCCACAGATAATCCCACCCCTCCCTGTTTCAGGCTCAGCACCTCCAGCGGGAGCACAAGCACTGAAACTTGCTCCCCTCCCTGCACTGCAGGCCCCCAATATGGCCAGGAACTCACGCACACGTTTGCACTCTTGGGGTAGCAACACTCAACATTTTCCCCTCTGGTATCCACGGAGAGAGATTAGCACTCCAGYATTTCATTAGCCAAGAGCGCTAAGTAATCCACCAATTTGTGGAAAGAGTAAAAGCACTGAGGTTAATGTATTTGGGGARGCTCTGTTGAATGGTTTGGGATATTTTGTTTCAGTATAGCATAAGGAAAGCAGCTGTCACCTTGATTATAGCGCCCTCGGTAATCTGACACTTCAGCTAGTCCAACTTCAGACGGCTCCCCCTCCATTTGAGTGAGCACAGTTACTGATCACTTAACCAGACAAACGATGATTTGCACAAAGTAAGTTTTGAAGTGAGGTTGTAGATCAGAGAAGAAGCAATTTGCACCCATCACTCCCATCCTTCGGCAGTCAGAGAGGAGAATACAGAAGTCCTCCCCAAAACAAAAAAAAATAAATCCAGAGAACAGAGAGAAATGCCAGGCTGCAACGTTTGGCTCCACACACTCCCTTTCCAAAAAGCAAAGGGGATGAGGGATGCAGTGCTCAAATCATCCACGTCTGCTTAAACAMTTGGTTTGTGTGCTCCAGTGCTGTCAAACAGACACAGCTGATGAGTCAAAGATGGAATTAGCATCCCAGATAGAGCAAAGCTTTTCCAGCATAAACCAGTCACCTCCAGGTTTTTCCTTTAATTAAGGTCTGGCCAARACATGTCAGCAGTCCAACATCCCCTTCCTGCCAACAGCTCTGCCAATACTTTGGTCACTCACAACCAACTCCTCCCCACTCCCTCTTTTTCATTGCTGTGAGCCGAGTGAGCAGAAGGATTCCTGAGAGTGGGCAAAGGCCCAGAGCTGGCCCAGTTTTTCATCTACCTTTTCTTCTGCTCTTGGATCTTGTACTTGCAACATGAGACTGAAGAGCAGTGCCAATGCTAACAGTTACCTTTTGTGCCTGATAGCACAAAAGCAGCAGGAGGGAAAGAAAAAAAATCAGTCTAATGRGGTTGGAAGCACAAGAGATTGCAAAGAAAAAGAGCAAATAAATAACTTCAGATATAAATTACAATTAAGTGTGCCATAGTTACCATCTACTGTGCAGCGTTGCTCAGAAAWATCTATAGCACAAGTTAAAAAACCCCACACTGAACAAAAAGCAACATTTCTAGTCTTACACCGCCACTGTGGTGATAATGGCATGAGAAACTGTACAAGTGACAYGACACTCAGAATTTAAAAGGCCTCAGTTTATGTTGCTTTGTCATTTCATCTTCTGATAAAAACAGTCTACACCAACACAGTCAATTACACAGAGCACGACCCATCCCTGCAGTACACCCTATTGTGACACGGAAAACAAACTTGTTTTTTTCCCAATCTTATTTTGAAGACAAAAGTCCATTAAGACATGTGATTACATCTGTTTTTATGCTTTAACCAATAAATTTACATACCTACATGGACAATGCCTTATACTTTCATTATTTCCCTGGAAAAKAAAGCAAATTTTTATTTGTAAGCTGCTTTACATTTTAGAAGTTTTCACTAAAATAGAAGTTCAGCATAATATGAAGCCTTTACTCACAGATACAGAGCCAGCACTAACTTCAGACTTTGTAATTAATCACAAAAAGATCCAGAAAATAAAAAAAGTCTTAAGGAAAGCTAATGGACAACTGCAAAACACAGGAGGACATGTCTCTGATAAACTGAACCTCTTTTCTGGTTAAGTATGTGCTATATTTAYCATCTGGCCTGCAAGGGCTGCTTTTATTCAGAAGCTCTGCAGTCAAATGTATGCACGTGTAGAGGATGAAGACTTTATCATTGAAACCTTCTGCAAAAAATTAGGAGAATGAGAAAGGCTCACACTTCCGCCGCAAAATTAGGTCAGGACGCCTTTGAACAGCTCCATTTGAAGGCTGTGCCAGACTTCACATCAAGTACTTTTTACTGCATTAGACCCWACGGCTTAAGAGATGAACTTCTATACTGCTGATAATTATTACTGGTATTATGCATTGCTGCCTCCCTCTCCACCTGTGGAKAATTATAAATAGCCTAGATTTTCCAGTCCCTGACATATGCCACTCGGTTAATAGCACTTCCAAAACCTATCCTTTATAACCACAGGTCACACATTTCAAATATGACAACCACGTAACTCCGCACAGATTGTGAAATCATGACTTGCCCCACACGTGCTCTTATCTAAATGCTCCCTGAATATACAAATGTGGCTAAATGGCATTAGCATCGCAGTAATTCATTATGTGAAGCTGTAAATGTCAAGGTGGTGATTCAAATGCACACCTGCCTCTATCCTCCTGTGCCTACCTGCAGCCCTGGACTGTGCAACCAGAGAACATCACTGCCAACGGCTCCATCACCTCCTGATGGGGCTGGGGCTCTCCTCCATGCCAGCTCCTGCTCTTGATGGCCTTCAGGGCTATCCCAAATTAAAACACAGTCCAGTAGCCAAGCTCAGAGGGCTAAGGCCATAGAAATGTGCCCATATATATATATGGCAGGTAATTCTACACCTCTTTCCTGCTCAGCTTTATTGCTCACACCCCGAGGAATGAGCAAGAGAGCCCACCAGCTCCATATCCAGTCATGCTTGTGTAAATTTTCATTAATAAATCGATCTATAAATAACCAGCAACAATGCCCAAACCTCAAAACTACTTCACTGAAGCATTCAGAATTTTAAGTCTTTAAAAATTCAGACTTTTCCTGGTGGGTTTTTTTTTTAAGCTCTTACAATTCACAGCTGAATTCCCTCTAGCAAGCTTTGTTCTTGGGAAGGTTGTTAAGATCCACCGAAACATCCTACACCAGTTTCGTATTGCTCCTTATTTTCTCTCCTGTTAGGTGACACTACTAATTGTACAGCTGCTACAGTTAGCTGCCAGAGACTGCTCTAAGGAGGTTTTCCAATTAGATTAGCTGAATTGAATAACAAGAGAGAGAGAGAGGGAGAGAGAGAGAGATTAGCTTTTTCTGTGCATCTCTAGGAAGCCACAGAGAAATCCCCCAAAATACTCTTGCTAATCCTCCCTTAGGACCCCTTCATCTCTGATCACAAATACAGAAATGCCAAGTGAGCTACTCTACTACGTGGGAACTGTGCCAGCTCTGACTCTACAGCAACAACCTTCATGGCAAGGGATCCTACTTCCTTTTTTTAAAGATTGACAGTGTCTGCTGGAAGTTTTCTCCTCAATATTCCTCAGGTTCCTCAAGTGAAATACATTTACCCATATAAACAAAAGGAGGCAAACCTCAGATGTTAYGTAAAACAAGAAGAAATGGCAAAGAAGCATCACAGAGACTCCTACCTGKAAATTATGGAACCACCACATTTTTTTCCCCAAAGTAAGGTTTGGGGTTTTTTGTCATAATCCAAAGCTTCCTAATTCTTTCAGTGCAGACAGAGAAGGTCAGAGAAAAAAMCCCAAAAAATACATACTAGCACATGAACTCAGTAGCATTACAAAATACTCACAAGCCCAGAAGACTTCTTTAACCCACAGATAACATTCATGGTTCTGMAAAAATGTGTAAGAAAATCTTCATCACTATTAAGTGATTTTGGCTTTCAGTACATGACAGTTTATGCTACCAGGCAGATGATCAATTTAAGATGCCCACCAGAAGACACCTACATCAAGACACCAAGTCAAGTCACCAGCTTTTGGTTRAATAGGAGAGACACGGTCAAGTAARATTARTGYAAGCACAAAATCCAAACCAGTMAAGGGTAGAATAAGCTTTTCAGGTTATCAATTATTGTAAGAATAGGAACAAAAGCAAAGGAAAGTAATTTCCCTTTTCTAATGCCCTACAGTTGTAAAACAGACAAGAAGTGGCACTTTCACCACAGCAACACTGTTAAGAGTACTGTCTCAAACCATTTTGGATCCAATGCTCCTGTGTTAYCAGGAAGTTCCCTCCCTCAGAGAGTCCAGCATGGTGGCATGGGCACATGTCTGCCTCTCCACGGGAGTAGAAAAGCTATTTATTATTGAGCCTGGGCCCCACCAAAGGCAAAGAGATCCCCCTTTCAGACACAGCACYGCTCTCCAACAAAGCATGGCTGGTTGGACTAAACAGCACCAGAGAGAARAACATTTGCAATAGGCAGGATGACTGAAGATGAGTCAATGCAACTTCAAGGCCCTGACTCCTCCAGCACCTGCACACTTTAAGGTGGTAAGGCTGTTTTTAACAGGCGGCCATGGAACCTGCTTTCCTCACCATCAAACCCTGCACAGTCCACACACAGACTGTGGAACCTGCTTCCCTCACCACCAAACCCTGCACAGACCATCAAGCAATGCTGAACTATCRAAACATTATTATTCAGGAAAGACAAATCCTGAGCCTTCATTATTTAAGGCTGTTAAATGATGTATGTTTCTATAGTCAGTTGTCAGACTTGTTCCTTCTTCCAGCGCCCTCATTCCATCCCTCCCCTCTGCACATCAACAGATGCTCTATGCTGTTCCGCAGAAGGACCGCAGCTCCTATCAGAAGAGCAAAAACCATCTCCAAGTTTGCCAGAGGGCTTCATCACCCACCTCCTGCTCACCTGCCAAACTCTCTGGAAATTTCTGGACACATGGCATATTTCCGTGCAACAGACAGACATGTCTATCAAAGTATTTTGGTCAAAAGCAATAAAAAGGCAAATTCAATTGTAACATGGACAGATAATTTCTGTTGAGGCAGGGGTCCACTCTGGTCACAACAACTCCGGTGGGACCTCCCAGCCTGTTCAGGTCAGGAACAGACCTATGTTAACCACTATTCCCAGTTTTTCTCCTTTRACCAAAATTTTTCCAACTCATTCASATTTTGCAGTGATGACYATGCCTGACCCCATACCAGGGCTCTGAGGGCAGAGAAAAGGCTGTGCTGGAGAATCAAACCAAAAGCACCTGTGGGAGCTACTGAGCATCAAATTATAAATATATGAGGGAAATTTCATGAAACTGTTGTATCAAATTACAAGTGAAGAAACATTTGTAAAGAACATCTTCTGTTTAAGGCTTTTTTTCCCTGGGAAGTAAGGTCAGAAGAGCTGTTCCTTCAACACTAATTCAGGCCAAGAAAACTATTAACACAATTGTGAGAGCAATTTTGTTCTGTTCATTTAACTGGAAAGCATGTTCTGTGGAGCATTTCTTTTCCTGACACTTGAAAGAAACAAACACAACAGTATAAAAAAAGTAAAATAAATATTTTACATTAAAAAGTAAAATAGACCTCTATGTAGAATAAAGTTCTATATAAAACATATACACACACAAAGTTTCAAAGACATTCCAAGCTAGAACTGCAACAGCTGGAGAGAGGTCAGTGCWGAATGCTCTGTGGAAGACAGCATCTGTGAACACAGAATTTCAAAGGTACCCCAAGAAGTTTCATTTCATGACAATTTAGATGCCACATTCCAAAAGATCAGCCTTTATGGRTGAGAAATAATCAAAAAGCACATGTCTGGAAAATCATAAACAGCTTCACCAAAGACTAGGATTTAGAATATATACAGGGCATTTTAATCTCTCTCTCTCTCTCTGYCTCTCTCCAGGACTATCCATCTTTCTTGTTCTACCATGGGGAAGGAGATCTGTGAGTTGTGGATGTTACAGATGCTTTAGCCACCAATTATTCTAAAGCATTAATCTTCTAATTTCAGATGCTGCCTCAGTAGTTCTTGAGAACTGTACACCTTCTCACAATGACACTTGCACAAGCCTGTAGCTAACACAACCAAATTTCATACTCCCTGATCATGGATGCTTCTTCTCCTTGCTGGACAAACACTTTCCTTTGTGCTTGCATTGCCACCAGTGCCAAGTGCCTCTGAGCTCCCAAATGGGAGAAGTTTCAATCCTACAGCCAGGACAGGACCTGAAGGTTTTGTAATCCACCTTCCACAAAAATCCTCAGAATCTTGTTTCTCAGCAGCAATATCTTATGCACATCCTTGCTGYAGTAATTACACATTACTATTACTTATAGGACTAAAGCACATCTATTTTTATTTATGCAATGTCACAAATTTATATTCAATGGAAGCTCAGTTTCTGGCTACCTCMAAGTTTCCACTACTTTGAACTACCTTCACCTTTCCACTTTGCTTCCCTTGCAGGTTTTCATTTTAAATAATAAGAACACCATTAGTCACACCTCAGTGACTGTATTTGAACGTGGAAGTGCATTTGACAAGGATTTGAATGGAAAGGCTTTGTGGATGCTTTCACCTGGTAATGAGTTTAAGTGACAYGCTGATTCTGGAATCTCCACATCCAGAGTGAGCATGGATAAACAACCCATCAAAGGAAGAATCTGTGTCCTGGACAKCTCTCATCTCCACAGCCTGTAATATGTGCCATGTATTCAAACCCATTACCAGCCTTYCCCTGCAGACCCCAATCCAAAAAGCAAACAGAACTCAGCTCTTAAGGCCAAAAGGTATATCAAGTGTGTGGGGTTTGGCTGTGCCCGCCAGGTACTGTGTCCAGCCAGCTATTCCAGAAGGTACTGAAGAACCAAGAGAGCTGGAACTAATGCAGCTCAGCCCAGGGAAAGAGGGGATACTTGGATATCTACTTGGATACTTAATGGAAGGACAGAAGCAGACATACCAGAAAGGATCCTGGGGAAGGTGGGAGAGGGAAGACCTGGTTAGGCTATTCATTCATGTGGCAGCAAGTATGATGTATTTTTTGGTCTCTCTTGAAACATCCTGAGGCTACACCAATCATACACCCAGCTGCTCTCTGGGATGTACTTCATCTCCCACGCTGTATTGCTTTAGCAGCACTCTTTCCTACAGCTCTGTGAGAGTCAGTCCTCTCAGACAGCCATGCTTCTGAAATACACTTCAAATAACAGGGATGGGTCACTTCACACTGATCTGAAAGGTGGCAAGTGATTTCCATTAGTGTGGAAGCACCTCTAGAGAAAATTATGCTTTATTATGGTTAATCAAACAGGAACAAAACATGTCTGACATTCTGTTTTTAAATACAGACAACATATTCTGGTTGTTAATCACAATGCTGGTTTCTGAACGTTTTGATTCCGTTGCTGTGTGTACCACARGTTGTTTGACCTTCTGCAAGTCTCTTTGTCTCCTTACTATTACTAAAAGTACAATGTTTTTATCTTCATGCTCACAACTCAAATACAGCCAAGCAGGTTTTTATTTGAACTTTCCCAAATCAATTCACCTTCAGAACAAAACAATTTAGCTTAGAAGGGAGATTTCYGAAGAACTTGTTTATATATAAACTAAAAATAGTGATTTCAGATGGAATGTCCAGCTCAGGCTTTAGTTAAGCACAGCTTACATGACACTATACTCTAACAGCCTGTCTACAAAGCCAATTTCTGCAGATTCATCACCATCCTATTAGTCATTATTTCAYTTTAAATGAAACCCCTGCTTGAGACATCAACAAAAATAATTTGCTCAGCGCAAATGCACTTGTTGCAAATGRTTGTTAAATGCTATGTTTTCTCCTACTGCAATCAGTATTCCAGTACTTCTGAGGATTACATGTATTCTGTATTTCTGCCTATATATCTAGTATGCTTTTGAAAGCATCCCCTGGGGCTGAGCTAATCAAGAAAACAGCATACATACAGAGAACTGTCATTATGGGGTCAAACACTAATGCAGTCTTTACTCAAGAGATTGCAAATTATACTTCAATGTGAGCAGGAGAATTCATGTTCCCAAATCACTGGATAGTGTCAAATAACCTACAAAAAAAAAAACCTACTAGTCCTGAGAAGATTATAGATGGCAATTTATTACCATCTTATAAGCATGAACAGAAGATAACCAAACAACAAGCTGTTCACAGAACAGCCTCCAGTAATTCTCTCATGCTTCCTGCAACATGGAGTGCAAAGCGACTTGAATGTGGACCAAATCACTTGCTCATGACTTGTGCATCCTCTCTCAAATGTGGCGGCACAGAGGGCATCTTTATGACTCTGATTCAAATACAGTCTTATACGAGGCCTCAAATAAGCTTGCCAACCTCAAACACAACATTTATGTTAAAAATCAGTCAGTCAGATCTATTCAGAARACAAAAGAGCACTTCTGCATAACTAGACAAGAGCTCTTTGTTCAGTCATTAAGTCTTACTAAAGCCTGCAATTCTTTGCCATAAGAAAAACATTTCAACTGCTCAATCGCAAAAGTTAATTTGGTGAGAAAATGTAATTAATAAATGCCATACATATGCCTCTGCTTGACATTTTATAAAAATAATTTACCATAAAGAGCAGCACAAAAGGAGACCTCTGCAAATGACTGGCTCCTCTGCAGGTTCTTCTCCAAGCTCAGGACACCCTGCCAAAATGCCACGTTACCCACCAAGGATGGGAGGTAGCTCTCCACCATCCCCTCTGGAGGCATTAAATCATGGCTGTGTGTTTGACCATGTGACTTTTCATAACTTGCACCTCTACTACTCAAGAAATTAGGCTTTTATCTTGTCACCCTGAGAKTACACTTAACTTAGGACTACAGAGACTTAGATCCACCAAATCTCCAAGCAAATGCCAGACTTACTGTGCACTCTCCAAAGTCCACCATCTTTACTCCATTAGCTGGAGTAACTGTCTCGAACCTACCACAGAGGTGTTATCTGCCCACGAACCACAATAACAGCACCCAGCTTCAAACCCTAAGATATTTGTCCCAGCTTGTTCCTGAAGACGATGCTCTCATCTACTTCCTTGATAAGGATCTAGGRAAAAATGCACAGAAAACATCTCTGCATTTAAGACTGAATACTAAGTCAGTTCCAATGCAGACCTCAGGGCTAAGATTTTAAAAAGAGGAACTTCAGTGTTTGATCTTGGGTCAAGATTCATCTGTTCTTTAATTTTTAGAAGATAAGCTAACCTGAAGGGAAACCCATTTCCTGAAAGTGGCTCCTCAGAACATCAATTTAAGCAGGGGCTGTAAYACCCGAGACTGGTGGCAAACCCCAGCGTTCCCCAGAATTCCCAGTGCATAGCAGTGCAGGCAGCTGTAGGATGGCAGAACCTAAAAGTTTAGTCAGACCAAGGGAAGCAGCCATGGCAGATTCCAGGTGTCGCCAAACTATAAAAAGCAATGGATGAGCATTTTTTTTAATTCTACAGTGCGAAGAAAAAGTACACGTGAATTGGAGGTGGGAAGAAATAAATCAAGACTGAAAAGGCTTCCTCCTTTCTTTGGAACTTATTTGACAAAGGAAATTCAAGACACATGGAAGAGACACACACAGCATATAAATCTAAAATACCAGCTATCTCTTCAGCCCTCCTTCTCCTCTAATTACTGTCTCTGAAGTCTAACTGCTTTTTTCAAAAAAAACAACATTCCTCCTCTCCAACACACTATCAATTTTCCAAATTGCAAAACCAAAGGAACGATTAGAAACAAATGTAGGAAAATTACAGCGTCATGCTTCTCAAATACTAAATACTCCTGAAAAATATACCAAATATTACTCTTGGATCATCTTTCAATGATTACATTTATGCCAACGACTCAGCGGTCAGATGCTTACAGAAGAAACAGAAAGACAACTCAGGAGATGCCCCAATGGTCTGTTTCACTGAAAGTCCCAAACCCAGCCCCACACACGGGCATTGTTGATGTGAAACAGTCTCCAGAAGCCTTCAGAGGAGAGATGCAATTAACCTTCTGTGAGGAGACCAGCACCATAATGCTGCAATTTGCAGCACAACCTGCTAGTTTCTCAGTGTGCACTTGGGCATGCAGAGAGGATCAGACTGTCACACAAGCTCTGGAAAACCATTTGTCCCACTGCTGCAAACTAGAMTGAAACGGAAAGGTTTATCAGCCTCTTCCGAATGGGAGCTGACAACTACAGCTGGATATCTGGCACTGCTCTCTGGTGCTATAAAAATCAGCAAAAGCTGACTCCCASCATCATCAGGACTGGGCTCAACCTTTTAAAAGGCACATCAGGCCTCTCATTCATACTTTTCCTTTTCTTTCCAGCAGTTTCCTGTCACTGTCTTTYCCTGTCTTATAAGTAAACCAAGAAAATCTCAAGGTAGCTAGAAAGCACATTTGTTTGCCATTCAGCTACGCCTGGGTGGACCCCCCATGTCCTTCCAGAACCACATRGGCTACCAGACCCCATGCTAATCAGATTGCACTGCACACTGCACTGAYGGCAGCAAACCACTCCGCAAGCCCTGGCTGCAATCCACCAGCTTTGGTGTGGGTAAAGCTTGCCACCATGTGCAGGCTGGCACTACCAGGTTGGGCTCCCGCTCACCCTCTCCATCCCAGCCCTGTCCTGAAGCAGCTGCTTCCCCAGGGGAGCTGGCATGGCACAGCAGGGCACAGCTGCGGTGTGACAGCCCAYGTCAGGGCACACAAAGCACGCACCCAGCACCGACGAACCCTTCCCGTGGTTCAGCAGCAGATCGCACTTCCAGGACATTTTAACACAGTGCTAACATCTACTTGGCCCACCCCAAAAAGAAATGTTGGTTATGTGGACCAAACACAGAGAACTCATTACTTTAAGAAACAAAATCTGCCACAGCTTTCCCCTCCTCTGCTCAAAAGACCCATGGACAATTTACTTCATCAGAAATGAGATTTTTACCTCTAAGTTTCGCTTAGGTACCAGTAATAAATAGTAGAATCTAACAAAGATTGGAGCTAAATCCACTTGACAGTGCTCTGGAGAGCTCATAATGTTTTTTTAAGCATCCATATAGAATTCCTCTTATGACCAGGACAGATTYCTGCAGAGAAAGACAGATTTGGCATCTGTCTTTTCCCAGAGACTGGTGTACAAAATCCTGTCTTAAGAGACCAAGAAGCTGCTGCCAGGCACAGTTAAAGGAAAAGGAAGGGAGGTGAAAGAAAAGGAAAAAGACCAACCTCCTTTTACTTTTCCAATCCCTCCACAACTTTCTGGCAGCAGCAAGAGCACTGCAGCAGAGCCAGGCAGGCTGCCCCCACCCCATTCTCCCCACTGTCCCCTAAACAGCACCGCCCCAGTATGCCCCAACAACCCACCTCATACTGCCACAGTGTGTTCATCCTAAGGCAAAAACCCATCGAACTTAACTAATTACTGTGGCAGTTTAATAGCTACTCCAACATCAGAGAACTTTGTACAAATAGAATTTCTACAAAATTTAAAAACATTGCACCTCATTAGCCAAGGGTGTWTCTGCAACACAGTTATACTTAGCGGAAATAAGAGCCGGTGTTCTACGCAACCCTTTTTTAATCAGTCTGTAAGGAAAGTGTTTTGCAATTGTATCCTTAGAAATCCCTAATGATGATCCAGATTTCATGAACGCTGTGACTTGGCTAATTTATACAATAGCTAGGAAACTTCAAAAGTTAACCCAAGCTAGTGACATTATTTAGTTCAGCGAAGCGGCTCATTTTAATTGGATTAAATTGTCATGAGTTTTTTTWAAATTTCATATTGAAACCTCAATTTATCATTTTCTAATATTTGYCCAAACACTACATCAGGGTCATTTGCATACCCCTTCCCTCAGGACAATCTCAGATCCACAGATGTAAAAGACCAAAACCCTCTGGCCGGCCCTCGCCGGCTCCTGCCGCGAAGGGTTGGAGCGCTCGCCGGAGAGCAGCTTTCCCAGAGGTACAAATCCCGGCAACAGAGCTAATTGCATTAAGCAGAGGGCCCGGTTAGCGAATACACTGGTGGCGCGGAAAAAGTGTAAACAGCGGCATTATCCCKAGCACCTCCCGGCGAGCCCGTGGGGAAGGGCCGGCGAGTCCGCAGCAGGCTCGGTCTCGGCGGAGCCGGCAGCGGGGACTGGCCGTGAGGAGCGCAGCGCTCCGCACCCGCGCACAGAGGGGCGCAACAACGCGGCATGTCCGAGGGTTGAGAAGGTCCTGAGCAGTGCAGCCAAGGGTAGTTTGCTGCCATTTTTCTCTTTTTTAGCAACGGGCCGGGAAGGGTGGATTTTGCAAGGAGACGCTCTCGCCTCACCGCCCGCGGCGCCGGCGATGTTCCCGAGCGGTCGCTCGGACACGGGGCGGCTGCCGGCGCTGGTCCGGGATGGGTCCAACCCCCGCTCCCGCACCGAGCCCCGCGCCGCCGCCCCTCGAGCGCCCCACGACCGCCGGGCAGCCGCCCCTCCTCSGGGGAGGCAGGGAAAGAGGCACCGGGGGGGCTCCGGGGCCGGCTGGCGGCTGGGTCGYCGCGGCAAACTTCGGCTGAGGTTCGCTGGAGGGCGGCAGGACGCTCAGCTCTGGCAGGGTGGTCCGCACGGCTTCGTGAGGTTTGGGGTGTGTTTTTTTTGGAGGGGGTCTCTTTTTTTTTTCTCGGCGGGAGGGGCGGGATGGTTCCTGCCATTTGCAGAGCGCTCAACTATCAACAGATGCCCCCCCGAGCCAGCCCAGTGCCCGGCGAGCGGCGATGCCACGGGGCAGGGCTCGGGGCTGAACGACCCGCGCTCGGCTGACGGAACCGAGCCCTCGTCCCGTCCCGTCCCGTCCCGCGGGGCTGCCGCCGCCCCCTCCCCTCCGCCCCGGCACTCACCGGCTGCCCGGAGGCGCAGGCCACGAAGCTGACGGTGAGCGCCAGCCACACGCCCCGCATTATTCCCGCGGAGCCGGCGCGGCGGCCGCCGGGGGCCGGGCACAAAGGAGAAACCGGGGGCCGGCGGCGCTCGGCAGCGCCCGAGGGGCGCGGGGCAGGGCCGGCGGCGCCCCGGATCCGGCCCGCCGCGCTTCTTCCGCTGGGCTCCGCGCTCCGCTCCGCCGCTGCCCGGCGGGCCCGGTGCTGCGCGGCGCTGGGGCGCCCGGGCTGCAGGTTGCGCGCTGCCGGCTCCGCCGCCCTCCCTCCGCCCAGAGTGCGCGGCGGCGGCGCCGCGGCTCGCAGTTAAACCCCGCAGAAATTCCTGCAGGATTACAACACAGATTGGCAGCTCCCCCAGCCAGTGGAAAGAAGCAGCGCGCCGCTGCCGCCGGCTCTCGCCCCTCGCAAATTCAAGCAACTTTTCCCCCTCCTCCCTCCTCCTTCTCCGCCCCGGTCTCCCCTCTCTCGTCCTCCCCCCCAGTGGAAAACATGAGCAGCGCTGCGGCCCGACTGAGAGAGGGCTGGCCCCTTATAAAAGCGGGGACGTGGAAAGGCTCCCCCTTTGCAAGGGAAATGTGGCCGCGGCTGAGTGTTTTCAGCGCTGTGCCGCCGGGGTTCGCACCGCTGCTCCGCGCCACCCTGCCCGCTCAGCCGCGGTGGCAGCTTCAAGTGTCGGAAAAAAAGCAAAATGGAGGGGTCAAAAATCACGGGAAGGGGGGCTATCCCAAAAATGCCCGCTCATTGTGAATCCCCACTTAGCTTTTCGCCTCGGGATTCATTTTTTTYCAGACTTTTCGCCCTCAACAAGAAGACTAGAAACTTTTAGGGGCGAGGGGTGGCAAGTAGGAGAGGGCTGCGATTTGTAGCTACGGTTTGTRGCTAGTTACACGGATCCAGAAGCTGTGTCTTCAAAGTAAATATTGCGGGAATTGACAGCACCAAGAATGTGTGCTCCAGAAGCCAAAACAAGAAGTCCTGCTMCCACTAGTCTATGGTATTTCTCAGCTGGGGAAAATGGTGATTTTGCAGAGCTTTGGAGCCTGAGCCCGACCCACTTGCCTATGCCAGCATGTTTCCACCACTGAACGTGTACATCCATTACATCAGTCATGCGACATGGGAAAGGAGCAATAACCAGAAAGCAAAATATACCAGTCTCACTGGCAAACTACCACTGCTGATTTAAGTCAGAAGGTATCAAACAGCATTTTATAGCCTTAATCAAATRGTCATGAGGACCATAATGGTCTCTTTTGTTTGAGCAAAATCTATCCTTCTCAGAGGACCCTGGCCCCAGAAAGGGTGAGAAGAGCCCAGGGAGATACCCTGGGCAGATGTTTTTCCTTGTCCTTCACTTTGCTTACCTTSTGCTCTGTGAAGGACCTTGGCCAACGGGTGTGTTGAGATCCCAACCGCCTCCACTTCTTGATCTGGTTGCCTTCCTATCAAAACAGGCATGCCATGTAAGAAAATAAAATAATCTGGCACAAGCAGTCTCCCACCCCACTCATCACTTTCCCAGCCTCTCCCAGGCAAACACATCCCTGGCTATCACTGTGCAGTGTGGGCGCGGTGGCTGACTCTGTGCTGGGAAACGGCAGGACCCTTGTCCCCAGAGGGATGGCTGGCCATGCCTGGAGTGCTCTTACTGTGTGCGACCCACTCCCAGCAACATGATACCTCTCAACAATTACACACTTGCTATTTCTAGATCCACCTCCTAGACATGCCATGTCATTGATTTTTAGGCTTCATTTTCCACTGAATCCCCCCCCCCCCATCCTACCAGATTTTCAATGGTCTGCTCCTTGTTGGTGTCACACATGTTGATTGTTTAATGTATTCCTTATTTTAAACAGATTGTTTAATATAGTCTTTCTCAAAGTATGTTGCAAATACTTAAAACCTGATTCTGCGTATCYTCTTCCTTTGTAGGCAGTGGGATTTCAATTCAACTAAGCAACAATTTCAGCACTGTTTGATGTGGTTGAGTGAAATACAGTGAAGCACAGTGAATAAAACCATCGGCAAAATCTGCAGGACCTCACATAGGCATGGGGTCTTACAGGCAATCTTACACATAATCAAACTATATAAAACTATAAAACTATATAAAAAAAAAAACTTCCAGGTTTTATATACTTGGCAGAATCTATCAAAGATCAAAATATCCACAACAAGTTAAGAGAAGGCCTTCCTCAGGCAAAGATGATGGCAACAAATGGGTTTCTCATGGACCACCAGTGTACTTGTGGGCAGTGTCCTTGAAGGATCTGGGGCTAAGACCTACAAAACCTCCAAATGCTTACACAAATCCTTAATTCTCTGTGGGGACGATATCTGTTGCCAAACATTAAGATAAATACGCACATTAATGCTAGAAGGAGCAGAACTAAAGAYCAGAAGGCAGATAGATGATTTGAAAAGATAGAAATGAGCATGAGGATTAAAGAATAGAAGACAAATGACCCTTGTAGTTCACAGAAATAATAAAATATTGTCTTGGATCACACTTATTCSCTCCCTACACTCCTGAATCTTCTGGCTGGGAGCACTCTACAGCACTAAGAGCATTCTTACTCATGGTCGCATGGAGAAGCAGCTTCCAGCCTGGGCATTTCTTATGCAAACTGTCAGGTAGTGTTCACTGTGTTGCCTTTGTGTCACCCTGAGTTTCCCCAGCCCTCCAATGGACACARACCACCCAGTCACCACACCAACATTCAGTCAAACCAGGCAGGAGTGGGATTCAAGTGGGATTGAGAGATAAACTTCACCAAAGGCCATTTTTTTTTCAAAATGTGTTATGTGCTGGAAGAATGCAAGAGGACCTCATGTGCAGTATGTGCTGTGTGGTTATCAGCTACAGAAAACACCCAAAAGGGTCATGGTTAGAAATACACGAGAGCTGTGCAAAAAAGCAAGTTGGGAAATCCTGGGAAAAAGTTTTCCCGCCTATGGCTGTCAAGGCATCATTAAGGATAAGTGTGCACCCCAATTTTTTGAGCTCTTCCCAAGCATTCATTTCTGCAGGGCCAATCCTGCAGGTGACTTGCACAACCAGCAGGGCTAAGGAAAGAGATCTACATGGGGAGGAGAGTTCCTAATCATGCCATTTCTCCATTAAGATTTGTTCAATGATAGAAGTTGTGGTTGAGAAGACTTGGTCCTAAGCACAACCCTGAGCCTCACACTACAGGTCACAAGATGGTGTTGGCCAGAGCTGTTTGTTATGTAAATGACTGATGATTGCATTTGTGCCTGGGATGGAATAGCCTTGGCATCACATTCAAAGGTCATAAGAGGTGGCCAGTTTTCTCAAATAATRTATTCAAAGAGGGACATAACCTGCAAAAAGGAAAAAAGTAGCTGATATTAAATCTGTGGAACCCATATTGACAATGATCTGGAAAAAAAAAAAAAAACTTGCTAAAAATGTGTTGGTAGGACAATTTAAAAAGATTTATTACCACATCACCCAACTCCCAGATTTTATGCTTCTAATTTAAGAACAATAGAACTGCTCATCTCTTCTACAAAAATGTCTCATTAAATATTTGCAAGTGCACTTGTGTTCATTTCTGGTTTATAATGTGAATTCAGGKATGTGATAGGATGGAACTGGTACTCATGGGGCCATTGAACCACAGGAGGGGTCCCAGCAATTTTCGGTAACATGTCAATGAATGATTCTTTTCTGCATCAGTTCTTAACAGTGTAATTACATGGGCTTGCATCCTTCTTCAACAGGCTCCTGTTCCAAAGAGTAGCTCTTCTAAACATTCCCAAAATACCCTGGGACATGCTTGCYTCTCTTTGATCCAGAGGCCTCTTTTGCTGTGCAGTTTCTGAATCACAGACATATGCAGGTTATTTAATTTTTWTTCTATCTATAGTTTTATCTTCATTAGATATTAAGTGCAAAACATGTCAGCACAAAACCAGGCATTCCTGGTAGCTGGAACAACAGCACAGCAGGAGCTGAGGGCATYGCTGTGCAACCAGTGCTTGTTGTGTCTGCTGTGGTATCACTGGGCTGCACAGCTGGACTGTATGGGGTTTATAAGGTGGTTTATAATGCTGGGCTTTGTATGAATGCAGCAGAAAGTCTGAGCTTGCCCTGCAACAACTGATGACAGAAACATGCAGCTGACAAAACTTTTTTTTGTTCATTTTTCAGGGACAAGTATAGTGGTAGGGAGAGGTAATGAGAAAATAAAAGGCTGGCATTACTTGCAGAGCACAAGCAGCAGCCTCCTACAATATGGTGGGGTGGGTGAAACAGTCCAGAAGCAGCCTGAAAATGGGACTGGCTTCTATTTGTCACTGCAACAAAAGGAGGGAGTATCAGTGCRAAGAGACATGCACCCAGGCTGGGGGATTCGCTCCAGCAAGGGATGCAGAGGCAGAYGTGCAGGGCAGCAGGGAGAAGAGTTGCTTTCAGAAAGTCCCAAGCCCTGCCTAGAGGGGAACATCTGAACCAGTCACTGATCCAGA
The DNA here is from genome assembly GCF_030028575.1 of Malurus melanocephalus. NCBI lineage: Eukaryota > Metazoa > Chordata > Aves > Passeriformes > Maluridae > Malurus > Malurus melanocephalus. The sequence goes on along the minus strand of NW_026623294.1, from coordinate 499,308 downwards.
TTCAAAAATGGCCTTTACACCTGACAGTAAAGTCCAGCTTTGGCAGCACTCCTGGAGTAGGGCTCATCCTCTGCTACTCAGCAACTCACCGAATCTTTTAAATGTAAAATACTTGCCCCAAGTGCCTTGCTGATTTAAGAATCTCTTTTCCAGGGGAGATGCCTATCAAGAACCATAAGTAAAGTGAATGACACAATGCTGACAGCTAGAAGTACCAAAAAATTATGAAACTTTGCCAAAACCCACTTCTGTCCTGGATACAGAAGCTTTGTCTTTGGATGTTAACTGCTGTAGGAAACTCAGTGTCGCTTTGTGCTGGCCTCCTGAACAGGGTAAAATTTACCACTCTGACAATTCTAGCCAAGGCTATTGCCCATTTTTTTTTTAGTAGGACAAAATGTCCTACTAAAAATAGAAAAGATATTTCTTTAAAATAGAAAAGATATTTCTTTATCTCTGAAAGTTTCATTTAGAGCCAGGGCTCAATATTTGTCTGAGACATTTGCATACCTGAAAGTGTCTCATATGTGATGATCTCTGCAAATGAAATGCATTGTTGATTTAGTTTATTATCCCAAAAGATGATATCGTGGTTAAGGTTTGTATGCAGTACATCAGGAGAAAAATACAGAGGGGTTGAATTGAAATAGATTTTAATACTGCCAGGTATACTGCTCAAGTTAATGAAAGTCAGACATACATTTGGCTGCTGTTGCTAACTGAATAATACAAGTAATAACACAGGCATCTATTCAATTCCTGATGAACATGAGTAATTTCCATTATCTTAAAATGTGTGGGAGTTATGAATTAGAGGTGCAGTGATTGCCCAACACTTTTTCATTATTATATCTTGTTGTCAGTTGCTTATACATTTGCCAAAATTTAATGCATCAAGCTGAAATTTCCCATACTGGGTATCAACCTCCAGCTGACTTCATTCATTTCATTTTATTTTTGTTTTGCAAGTTTTATCAAGAATGGTGCATCTGTTTCCAAGAGCAAGGTTAGGAGAAAATATGTTATTTTGTCTATGGTAATCCAGATTCCCTCCAGTATTTCCCTGAGAAGATGTTTTACYTCCATGCATGGAAGGAAAGCACAAAAATTTGGCAAAAAGAATCAACCAAACACCAGAAATTTTCTTTTCAACAGATTTGGGAAATTATTCCCGGCTTTGGACCATGTCTGAGCATTACTGTCTTTGCAGTTTGTCCATGCTCAGTAGAGACTTGTTAAATTCTGACATCTAAAAATCCCACCTAGACCGGACATGTTCCAGCTCAGAGCCACAGAAATCTTTCTGTCCTTGATCTCCAAAKAAAAGGGCTGGCTGTAGGCTTCCCCTTGGCACTTGTGAGACAAGGTCTGCTGTGTGTTCCTGTGAAGCAAGGGGGAAAAAAAGGGGAGTTTGATTTACTCAAGGAGGAATAAAGAGAGGGTCAGTGGTTGTAAGAGCTGGAGACTGAAGAAGTAGAGGAGGGATATGGGAGGGGATATGGGGAGGGAGAAGGACAGGAGCAAGGGTGGAGGGAGATATTGGCAAACGGAGGAACAAAATGGACATCAGACCCATGGTAGGTGGTACCCATGGGGGCAGCAAGGGAGGAAAGCAGGACCACGAGTGTGCTGTGGTGTGGCTGGGAGGAAGAGGAAGGATGCAGTCCTGACCAAGACAAGATGATACCTGTCCATCATTGAACAGCTTCGTTCTCCAGACCTTTAAATTACACCACCAGGCATAAGGCACCATCTTCCATTGCTGTCAGCAAATAGCAAAGGGAAGATGTCTGTCAGCCCCAATGCTCTGCATTAGCTGATCARTATAAATAATAGGCTTTTTAGTGAGAGATAATGTTGTCAGTAAGATCCGTGCAGCGTTTTGTTACAGAAGTTTAAAGCTATGAGACAATGACACAGATGACTAAAATTAAAGATGGTATCATAAGGCATTAGTTGCAAGGACAACCTTAATTTTGATGGTTTTCAACTCCAAGCACTTTGTTTTATAACTTGAACCTCTTTATAGCAAAGGTTTTCTTAATGTTTTTCTTAATATATAATGCCCAACATGCCCCACTTAACTAATTCCCATTGTCTGGCCCTGAAGATCTGTACCCATAYGAGTAATGCTTACACACATTAAAAAAATCATCAAAATTAGCTGACACCACTTATCACCTGCTCATTTATGGGAGTAAGCAGATCCTGAAGGACTTGCCCATTTAATTCACTGAACATGCTAAAGTTAGTCCAGATTTGTGTGTAATTAATGAAAGTATATTAAAACAGTATCCGCTACCTTTTGCCTGCTCCTGCTTTATTGTTCAGATATAAATATGTATTTAAATAAAAATRTATTTCAACAGCAAATGAGTTTCTGCCTATGTCAAGCCTTATCACAGCTCTCTGAGRTTTTCACATTTCTGTTTCTCTCTTTGCTGGTGTTGCTTTTACCTTCTCAGGATGGAACTGGATCCAGAGCCAAAAGAATGAAATAAAGATGTGTCCAGGTTATGCATGTTTCAGCATATTTATTCCAGTTTCGGGATATACATCCTGTGAGYATCAAAACAAATTAGTCTACAGTACAAGGAGAGTCTATGGTCTGGCTGTTTTCAAAAGAAAATGCAGCTGGACTTTTCGTGCTAGAGAAAAAGCTTCRTTTTCCTGCAACAGGCTTTTATTTTTTGAGTCTAATTGCAAACTCCTCAGGTATGTCAAAAAGCCAGCTTGTTAGGGGTGAAATGAAATAATAACCACTGTCCCTCAGAGCTTGTAGAACCGTCTCCAGAAGTCTGGTACCCAGGTGAGAAGGTCCACCATGTACTGCCATGAGATGTTGTGGTGTGGGGCTTCCACTGGCTGGAGTAACCCTAATTTTGGGTTTCTTAAATCAAAGCGTAGTTACAACCATAGAACAGAGGTTCTCGTTAATGGCCAGTTTTYTAATGACAGTAAAATGGCAATTATGAAGGGCTGCAAGCAAAGGATAGATTCTGAATGAAAGGAAATTAGTTCAAAGCATGTGATTAAATAGTGGTAGGTTTAAGGTCTTAATTCTCATCCCCCCCTGTGTGAAGCAGGAGTAATTCATTTGTAGTCAGTGAAGCTACAGAGATGTAAAACAGCATTGGAGGAGAATCAGCCATTGTTCTCTGCAAAACTCACTGATAAGACATTAATTACTAAAGAGAAAATGCCATCAAAGTATTTGAAATGCTTTGCAGAAGCAGGAGACAAACTCATTAAATGCTATGTCATACGGAGAATTAGTTCCAAATTTGTGGATGTGTAGAAGGCAAATGCTTCACTACAGATAAATGGAAGATCATCTTGAAAGCCTTCTTCAGAAGGCCACTTGCTTTTGGAGCAGGAGCCAAGTCCACACATTACATCCAGAGATGTGAAACAATTCCAGATAAAATAAATCACCCTGAACCTTGGTCCRTCTCACATACTGAATCCCAGCCAACTGCAGTTGTTTAAGGTTTGTAGAAGTTCAGTGGACTCTGTTTCCTGCCCAGCCTGTCTCCCCTTCCTCCCCTCCACTCATAGCTCTCATCTTAGGTCAAGCAAATCTTGGAAGCAGAAAAGTTAAACACCAGTCAGACAGCACCATGTGCGGTCCTTCTAACAGAACACMCAGTTAAGGTGCAAGAAATCTCAGGGGAAAATCCCAACTCCAGGGATATGATAAAATCTATGGTAGAATTTTTGTTTGATCTCTCCAAGGCCGAGATTTTACGCTCATCCTTAGGATAATCCCCAGATGGTTTTTTAGACCCTGATTGCTGAGATAGGATGACCAAGGATTTGAAGATTCAGATGTCTTTTTTAACAAAAGCCCTGAGCAATACACCCTCGATTAAATCCACCATGGAGGATATAAAGTGTATTAGTATACAGAAGGAGCAGCAGAGCAGTTATTACTGTGACCATGTCACAGGGGACAGTGCTGCAATCCCCAGCCACCACATGTGCTCTGTCCTGCTGGGGGRCCTTGGATGCTGAGTCTTGAAGGTGCATTTTCTCCCCAGGCTATATGTTCCAGGCATGAGCAAATAGTGGTGTGGGCAAATAGTGGGCAAATATTCCTGTGTGGTAACACACCAGGAGTCCGGCTTCTCAGGGCTGAGTKGCACATCCAGCTGTGTGATGGGACAAGGGAAGCAGGACAAGAAGGTGTACTTGTCACATGAGACAGGGGCAAGGTGTCCTAATACATGACCTGTGTGTAACAGTGTCCTGGGATCTGATGGGGTGATTACATTCCTGACACAAAATCTGAGTGAAGGAGAGAGCCCTTTGAATGTCCGTTAGATTCCAGTTCTTTCTTGTCACCATTGTTCAAACCCAGCCGCTCAAAGCAGGAGATGGTTCACACTATGCCATTGGCGTCATTATGTACTGATCACACTTTGGGATGGGTGGCAGGAGCTCAAAAGGATTATTCACAGTCCCTCAAGCTGCCAAAGAGGCCATCCACTGCTGAGCAGCAGGAGTGGTTTCCTGGCTCATGGAAGGATGCGTCTGCCAGGACAGCAATGTCCTCAGTTGGGGACACGTCTGCCAGGACAGCAGTGTCCTCAGCTGCARCACTTGCCTTGTCATTGCCATCCAGTCCTGGGCACCTGCAATTCAAATTTCTGGGTGACAAGAAGCATAACAGGTATACAGCCATGGTCCAAGTGGTTGTGGGAACACAGTTTCACTCCTCACAACTGGGATAACCTGTGCATAAGTCACAGATTATGTCTGTCCRTGAATGGTGAGTGGCACAGTCACAGAAATTGTCACCTTTCCCTTGCACTTTGGGATAAATGCCCTCCCACTACCAGATAGTTCAGCTTTATCCTACCCCATGTCATCTTTAAGTTTCCATGGTTTAGCTGCACTTGTTTCGGAGCATTGCAGCTGTCAACCCTGTGGTGTAATTCTGGGCAATAGTGCAGATGATGCTCCTACAGATACTCAAGGAGATCAAGTCTGACCTAGTGAGTGTAATCACAGGCAGAGTTCCAGAGGTGCAAAGTCTTAGGCACAATGTGGAGATTGACCTGAAGGGTGTCCAGCTGCACAATTCGAAGAGGTTAGAGGTTTTGGTTGTCCTGTTACAGTGTGAGCACCCTGGGGCCAGACTGTGCTGCTCACTGAGGCAGTGTGTGTCCAGGCTGGCTGGCTGCAGATGTTTGAGATCGTGGTGGGAAGGGAAATGTGTCCCATTGGCTGGAGATTTACAGCATGAATGTACAACATTCAGTGAAGGCAGCCACTGTCTGTGTGGAGCGTGGCTGACCTGGCCTCTGCTGCCTGTGATTTCCTGAGGCAGCAAGAACGTGTGGTCCTGGATCCAGGTAGAACCCAGAGAAGGTGGGAGCTGGAGGAGCCACGTAGTRATTCTGGGCGGGACCAGAAGTCAAGACATAGATCAAAGGCCAGGAAAAGGCTTAGATGCAGCCACAACGGGCTTATTTTAACAAGTGGATGAATTTCAAGCACTGCCTGGAGCAGCTGATCATCACACTAACCTGCAGCTCCAAGGCTAACCAGGAGAGTGTCCTTATCCAGCAATAGGTCACAGGTCAAGGAGACATAGCAAGARAAAAAGAGCATCTTTTTTTGTGAGGGATGTATTTTGAATCCAAATCTATATGGGACCTATTTTAATAGTAAATCTATGCTAAACTGGGGAAAATATTAGAGATACCCTTTTACTGTTCTTGCAAAGGCATCTTTTCAAAACAGGCCAATAAGTGGATTAATAGTATGGAGTAAAAGAGAATTAAAACAGCAAATGTCAAGGTCATGGCTGCAATGCTGCAGWGTCTCTTCAGTGGGCATCAGCTTGCTGAAACTGTATATGTTCCAGTATTTTGTTAAAACACTGCATTGGGAACAGTAATTAAACAGATTCTGATGATGGTTTTTAACACATGCCAGCTGGCTCCCAGCCAATGTCGAAGCAGAAGCATTGTGGAAACTCATGGTCAATGATGACTTTGATCTTTGAAGGGCTTTGTAGTGGCGGAAGGAAATGGGAAGATAGGAAGGAGGGAGAAGGATGCAAGCAGTAGGGAGAAAAAAGACTAATATGCATTGGAGTGGGAATTATCACCTTGACAAAGGCAGTGGGTGCTTTCTTCCTTCCCTTCTTTCTTTATGTGGGGTAGTAGGCACAGTCATAAACTTTATCATAAAGATTTGTGTTTGTTAATGGCTACCCATATGAGCAACAGAAGTCCCTTGAATATTCCCACATGTGTGTCATTGGGATTGCTCTGTGAGTGCCTTCCTCTTCCTGCTGGCTTGCAGTGGCAGGCCCTGCCAGCACAATAATTTGCAGTGGTCACTGCATAGTGTTGGAATCCTTCAGGACAGGATCCAGGACAAAGGTAAAGAAGAGCTCTTCTGCAGCCAAGAAAATCATGAACACACATGCTATTCAAATTATCTGCTTAGACATTGCCTGAAATGCTACAGCACCTCTTTAGGCACAAAAAAAATCATTGCTTCTGTCTCACATGATTCACAATTTAGATGGTTCATGCATGAGGAACAAGGATAGTGGACAGCCACATTTGCAATGAACAAGCACAGAGGGATGTTTCTACAGTTCTAACCAGTTAGCAGAAATTCGGTATGACTTTCCCATGTTTACAGCAGTAGGCACTTAGAAAGAGAATTGTCCTTTTGAAGCCTTAGAGACTTAAAGAGGTAGAGGATGCCAGCTGTGACTTGGTCAGAAATGAGCCTATGTCCAGCCATGTGCTGGAGGGCTCTGAGTATTGGTGTGGCCTCTCTGAAGTAAACCTCACTCTGAGACCACAGATGCTTTTACTCTATTGCTCATAGGAATTTTTTTACAGACGTAGGATTTGCTTGACAGTACAAGATGCAATGCTTCTGTAGAACCCCAGGAAAGCTGGAAAAACTTGCAAATTCTTTTCACAYTGAAAAAGAAAAAAATCTATTTTTCTTCCAAATTCTTCACTAATGTTAGATGGTGACACTTATTATTTTTCTTTTTTTCTTATTTTCTGTAGTGAACAACATTTTAAATTCATTAAATTCCAACTCTGGAAGGACACATTTAGCAGCCGCAGGGTTTTGGTGCGACTCCTAAGAATTTCAAAGAATAAAGTCCTTAATGAGTTCTCCTGTGCTTTTGCACACACAAAGGATGCTGTCAGTGAGAATAACCTTTATTTTAGTTCAAGGGCTCTAGCAGATAACTGAGTTAAGTAGCTAACCTTGCATCAGCTGAGCTCCTAAAGACGTCAATAATCATTTATGTGCACTCCTCACCTGCTCTAATTGCAAGGTGAGGCAACTCAGCATGAACTCTGCTGGGAGCATTTTAAACTAAAGCATTTCCTCCAGAACTCAGTGACGGTAGTTCACTTTYGTATCTGAGTCATAAGAAAACAACAAGCTGAAAAAGATAACCCTGTTGTTTACAGGATAGTGTCTGGCCCCACTGGGAGGAGACCTTGAACTGGAATGAAAGTACAAACAATCTGAGAATCATTGCATTTTATATCAACTAGGTCCTCTATGTGAACATATTTAATTGATTTACAACTTACTGATAGCAAAGGAATTTATGTAAATCTGTTATAAAAAAACTTAAGTGTGCAAGATTTATCTCATTCTCCTAATTAAAAACCTATTAATTAATATATTTTTTTTGTTTATACAATACATATTGCAAATTTCTTCATGTAGTATGACTTGAACTCTGACTGCAAAAACAACCACAGCATTGAATGCCCYAGCAATATGCAGAAGTACAAATGCCAAGCCCAGAAAAAGCATCCTGGCAATTACATCCACCATGGACTCTGAGGTAAGATATTTTTCTGTGTACTTCTCCAATGTGCCTCACATAACTTGAGCATCCTTGCTTTCTGAATTTGTTTGTATGCTGAGGCAGGCTTGAAGAGATGTGAAAAAGGAGGGCAGCAAGAACTCAGAGGTGCTTCCTCAACATAACGGAGCGTGTACCCACTTGGTCTTCCTGTTGGATTGCAGGAAAGAGGCTTGTAATGATCGCAGAGCTGACTAAAATGTGCAGTCTCTTGGTCATTATTTCAGTRCTATGGCAAAATCCTTGTTTAAAAAACTGGGAATAAGCAGCATGTCAGGCTGCTGCAGTAGTAAGGGCTGAAGCAGCCTCTGCTGGAGAGGCAGCCTCTTCCTGAGGGCTCCGAGCTCCTCTCCCTCCCAGATCAGCAGCCATGCGTGCTGCCAAGCCCCTGACACAGGACAAAACCCCTGATTTTTGCCCACCCCATGAGGACTCAGGCCTGCAGCCCAACCAAAGGAGTAATTTTTTCCAGAGGGTGCCTCTGTCCCAGCACTGCCTGGTCCCAGGACGCTGCTCCCAGCACCGGGAGGAGTTGCAGGCCTGCTCTGCAGCTGGAGTATTGGCCACCTGCATTTTTAATTGTATTTTTCCCAGGTGTGTAGACATTCATCCATCCATGGCTGATTTTCTACAGCGAGGTGTGGTTTTTGCTAAGTGAAGGCAGTGAGGCAGAGAATCTTGGATGGAAGCAAGGCCTTGTTTACTGCAAGGACAAAAGGGAAACAAGGCCAAGATAACAATCTCCAGCCATGGCAGCGGAGGCACCCAGGGCTCTCACCTGAGCAGGAGCAAAGGCACAGCTGTGCTGTCCACAGCCAGGTGAGGAAAGGGTCACTGTGGGAAGGTGTCCATGGCACAGGCTGGGGAGGGACAGCCACACATGGCTTAAAATAGAATTGTTGCAAGACCTCAGCATGAGGCTGRGAGCTCTGAGCTCAGGCCTCTGCTCTGCCAGGAGCACCAGCCATGAGGCTGAGCCTTCAGGTAGCTCAGCTGCAGCGGGAGGGAGGAGGRGGAACACTTCTCCACTGCTCAAGAAGAAATAGGAATAGCTCACTGAAGGCTGAGAGGCTGTCATGTAGCAGGAGCAGTGTGTCTACTGCTCTGTGTTTTCTTGGAAGTCACAATATGAATGTCTAGGAACTCACCTCTGCTTCCCAGTGGAGAGCCAGACAAAGCCCAGTAAGAGTAGCATTTYTTGACAAGCCTTCCTTCTGTAGTTAAGTATTCTTTTCCAAGATAACTTGATGAAACTAGAGTCACCATTTTCTCTGGAAAACCAGGTTGCTGCTACCTTCTTTTCTTCTGGACTGTGGCTCTATCTGTGTGAGAGGTGAAAGGGAGTTCCTAGGAGATCTTTAGTCACAGTTTAAACAGACCTTGCTTTTTCAGTGAAGTGTGATGGCTCACAGAAAGTTACTCCTCCCTTAATGAGGCCCTGGGGATCCAGTTGTGTATTTTTTCAAGATCTGTGATGCACATATGTATCTATATGGCATCCTCCCAAATCCTTTCAAAGATAAAATGTGAGATGAACATCTGGTTTGCACTATTACAATCCTTATTAAACACTAATTTCTTCTTCAGAAAAGCACCATCTGCCACAGCTCAAGCCCTTGTTTTCTAACATGGATTTTTCTTCAGAAGTACACAATGAAATAAATCTTCACCAGTTACAATCCCCAGAAATTTTCTGAAATGAAAAAACACAGTGATAGTAGTAGACTGCAAAAGTTGATTTGTTTCAAAAATCCTACATTATTCTTAAACTTGGTAAGAAACCATATTATYAAGAATGCTAACTCCACATTATGCAGAGTTCATTAATATGTTTTGATACATCTCTTGAAGAAGGATTTGATACTTTTTTAGCAGCTTAGAGCACTGCATCCTCAAGCCTTAACAGTCAGGTTGCGGATTCAGCAAAATCTCTTGTTTCTCACAAAATTTCTGGAAAACAGAGACAGATTGTTATAGGTATTAGAAAGTTAACTTTCATGCCAGTTCAGTCTGTCTTTATGAMCCCTGTTCTTCAGTCCAGTAGTATCAATGAAACAGGAGAAGAAAACACCTCTGAGCCATCCATCGTGTGCTGCCTCATTCAGAGGCATCAGGATTCCCCACGCTCCTGTGGTTCTGAGCCTCTCATGTCTTTTACATGACATTTGAAGATTCCCCTCACTCTGCTGAGGAGCTTGAGTATCTAAAAGGATTATAGTCTCCTGGGCTCTTAGACCCTTATTCTTGCCTGTTACTAAAGCAAATCTAAATAAATGCTATTAAGAGGCTAAATTCAATTTGCTGTCTCTTGGTGCTCTGGTATCACACCAATGAGAAGCTGTGTGCACATCACTCTGTGCCCAGGGAACACATATAATCAACACCCTCCAAGGACTTCGTGAAGTGCTGAGTCTGTGGTGTCACGGTGTTGAGCAGCAATGGTGCACGACCCCAGCCTCTGCAGTCAGTCCTGCCTGGAGAGGATAAMGCTGAATGAGCACATTGAGCTTGATTTTAACCCTGTTCAGGTACTGGCAGCTGAAGAGATTTGCACAGAAAGAGCTACTGCCAGGATCAATGTGGGGTTTAGGTAGGAAAGGAGGAAAACCAAGRTGGGCTCGGTCCCTCCACCTGTAGRTGGCTGAGGGTCTGACTTGACRAGGCCAGGCAAGCCCCTGCACCGAGTCCTTSTCCAAACATGATTCTATGGGTCCTTTTTCCCTAAAGAGACTCCCAAACCTGCTGAATGGCTGGTATCAATGGCAGGAGAGAGGCTGGCTGAATTCCACAAAGGCCTTACAGTGATGCTTTTCCTCACATCAGCATCCAAGAGCAGCCTTCTGCACCCCCCGCTCTCTGTGATGGCAACAAGCAGCTACTCTTGTGTTGGCAAATTCTTGCTGCATTTTGGTGCCGCTGTAATTTCCAGGTGTTGTGTGGTCCATGGTGCAGCACAGAACAAGCACAGCCGTGGAAACTGAGCCTCCTACTTTTCCCTGCAGCCTGCTCTGCTGAGCTGCCTGCCCTGCCTGCACACCTCTCCCAGGAGTGTACTGGAGTTTATGGTCGTGGCATCAACAAAAAGGAATAAAGAAAAGTAACCTCACCATGCTCCAGCATTGTGGTGAAACCGTTAAATTTCTACACACTGTTGGACTTCTATGTACTACAGAAGCCACATTTTTCTAGTCTGGACCTGCTCTTTGAAGATTATTAGAAAGTTGTGCCAAGCRGTGACAGTGCAATAGATGAGGGGTGTGCCTTTTTAATTTAAAACTGAAATATGCTGCTGATGAAAGTGCTTCAAGAAATACCCTTGGGAGGTATAAACGGTGCAGGGATTTTCATCAGAATTATGACCTTTTGGGTGGAGGTTCATATCTCCATCAGCTTGACAATAAATTTTTCGAAACTGAGGGATTAACAGGTAGAAACTGAGTTTATAAAGAGTGAGCATGCTTCATTTGAGGCCAGAAATCCCTGCTCACGCCATGGTGAACAGGAGGAAGGCACGAGTGCTGGCATGCTGATTTAAGGCAAAYGCTATGTTTTCCTGCAGAGATTCCCAAAATCTGTACACCTGAGGGGAGGGAAAGGTTCAGCCACCCATTGACACCAGCAAGAAGAGTTCAAGGGARACCCAGGCATGGCCACAGCTGTCTCAGAGAAGAATGACCTTTTCTTAGTTGTTTCTGGRTTTCAGTGTTGATCCAGCTCAGATAGTCCTCACTTTCCCTCTGATACCAGAAACTTACCCTGAGGTTCAAGGGACCAGCTGAAGCACTGCACCTCTCCTGTTGGACACTCCTCTGCCCATGGTGCTGCCCCTTCTGACACTCTACTGGTGCAGAGCAATTTCAGAAGCTCTGTAATTACCTCAGCAGGAAATGGGGCCAAAATCTCAGTGGGTATGGTGCATTGGCATCTTCTCCAGCTGTGCCTCTTYCATACAAATCTTGCTGTTGTTCCTCCAGTGATACATCTTCGCCARACAACCAGGGGTCTCACTATACCTGCTATGAAAACTGAAACACAGGCAAGTGGGAAAATTTGCTTCAGAATCACAAGAAATCCTGTTCTTGAGGCTGGCACTGGCAGAGCTGCCCAGGGCTTGTAGGCTGCTGCTCTGACCATCACCCAGCTGCATTGTTTGGAGGAAGAGAGGTCAGAGGTGGAGGTCACTTCTGTCTCACCCTCCAGGTCAGGGATCAATCCTGTGGTATTCCTTAAAAAACAGAAGAGGGAATGTGTAACCTCTGCAATGTCACCAAAATTCCTTTTGACCATTAAACAAAATGAAAGAGCCATCCAGAGTCGCTAGAGCTGCTGTGCCTGAGAATTACCTACACAACATAGTTATATGGTTGCTACCAGCWGATGAATTTCCACTGCAGTTTTACATACCCCAAGTGTGAAAAATCCAATACTAAACCAAATTCCTCAGGTCTTATTTCACAGTAATTTTAATTGTAAATGGCTCTTGCACACAGGCAGATTTTGAATGAGAAGCATGTGTCCTGAACCCAYACCTATTGTCAAGCACATGCACAGGGTGATGAAACCCAAAGCAACAAACTCCAAATGTGTGACCTGAGTCGGTTGTGTGAGCCACTTCCCTGCACTGAGCCGAGAGATTACTGGAACTTGCTGCACTGAATAATTCCAGCAGGGTAYGAGGAGTTTCGTCCCATTGCCTGAGGGAGGTTTGATTACTCTGTACTGCGTGTTGCAATCCTCAATCAAAACGTTTCACTACGTTCAGTTCACCGAACGAGAACATCTGGCAATTTACAGAACGTCTTGTAGCATTCAATGCTYGAGTATCTCTTTCCTGCAACCTATTTTTATTTTACTGAACAAAGACCCAATTTCCTGAATTTTTAAACAGTCTTGCTAACATAATCAAATTACCATGATTCCTCGGCAACGATTTCAAAAAGTCATAAAAGCGCTGTTCTGGCTTTGCAATGAATCGCTRTTACATGTAAAAGATTTTGTAAACATTTTAAATAAAATGCTTTTAATTTAATCAGACGAGTAAACAGTGTTTGGTTTTGACTGTTCAATGTATTTGAGCCGCAAGCATTTTTTCAAGTGAGTGGCTATGGGGGTTTGTAATGCAACACAAAGCAAACACTGAGAATATAAAATCACACTTGTTCAAACAGGATTAGAGAGTTTATTCTAGCAGAGTTTCCAAGGATTTCAAAGAGAAAATAGCGATTTTTTTTTTGCTTGCAGAGGTGGAAAATATGTGAGGCCTGGTCAGTGACTGTGCTTGGTAGAATCCCAGCTATACCGTGCAGCAGTTCTTGCTGGGTTGCAGGGCAGGGATGCCATTCATTTTTTACAGTCTCCCAGCTCTTTACATCTCTCTCCAGTTCTGCCTTTGCTCAGCAATCGCTTTCATTGTATTTCATTARCATGAACTGGAAGCCAGCAAAGAACTGCAAGTCTATGTCTGGCATGCATACAGCGGCTGCTGAAAAGAACTACTCCTCGTGTCTTCATGTATGGTTTTTGCAGGCCATGTGTAAGACAGGGTGGTAAGGAAAGGAGCAGTTTCCTGGGCCTGGGGTGTGGGTACAGTGCCTCAGCCCTTGCGTGGGCAATAGCTCTTGCTCCCATGCCCTGTACCATCCCACTGTACCTCTCCCTGCATCCCTCCTCTCTTGCCATCCCTCCCTGTGCCTCCTGCAAAGGGCTCCAGGTGCCTTTTGCCAGCATTTCCCAGCAAAACACCCTACACAGTGCTGGAAATATCCAAAAGCATGGAGTGAGCATCATCCTTCCTCCACTTTAATGTGTGTGGGACTGCATGGTATCTGGCCATCCCCTCTCCCACAGCCCTGCTCTCCAAGGCAGCAGCACATCACGGTGATATCAGAGCTTCAGAGGAAATGACCRCAAAAACCTGGCCCAGTTCAAAATACTAGACAACACAGAGAGGCCTCAGACTCCCCTAAAAGTATTTCCTTGGTACTGCGTTCGAATTTTCTGTGATAATAAAGCAGATTTTGTGAACCCTTTGTCCTGGATGGTGGTCAGCAGGTCAGCTTGTGAGCCTCCACCCATTTCTTCAAAGGCGTTTGTTATTTGTGAGCAGACACTGAATTGCTTGAATACAATTTGTAGGCTATGGCTTGTGCACAAACTTTGATTTTGTTTCAACCCCTCACCGTTCAGGACTTGTTTTATGCAATTGGCAATTTAAGTGGCACAGTGTCATTTCTRATCCTGGATTAGATGGCCGAAGTATTTTAAAGAGAAGAGACGAGAACAGCAGACCAGAAAACAATGCCTTTCTGCTGCAAAGACACATTTCTTCTACAGCTCATCATCAACTTCCATGGAATTTCTGTAGGCATGAACAGGGGTCCAAATACTGTCAAAATGTCAGTAAGGCAATTCCACTGTTCCCAGGGTATTATAAAATACATTACAAACATAGATTTCTTTTACCACCTGGCCTCATGTGTCTGCATACGTGTCCCCATTTGTACAGGGACACGTGAGGATGCAAAAATAGAAAAAGAAAATATTAACCTTGTGCAAATACCATATGCACAAACAGTTTTTAGGCATTCACTGTAACAAGATAGGATTTTGCAACCCTTTTGCAAAGTTTGAGGAAATGTTTAGTGTCACCCATTATTGTACAGAAGTTCTAAATAATGCCTTGATTTAGTACTCTGTTAGCAGCACAACATCCTTTTCAAAAAAGGTTGGAGAGCTGAAATTTTATTGTCAATTTCCTTAAAGCTGATGATCAGAATCAAATAACATTTAGCCACTGCAGTGGTACCTAATTATTTCTGCTTTCATTCAGAACACTGGAGTGCTCTAGAGAGCCTGGGTAATAGGAATGAAAATTTATGAGTTATTGCCATCAATAGAAGTTTCACTGTAAGATAAAACCAGCTATTTCATATGGGTATTCCTATAAAATGGTGATAATCATTCCAGGAATTTTGTGTCTGGGCAGCAATGTACTGTGCTGTGTCCCCCTCRCTGCTCCACAGCTCTTCATGCTGAGCACTGAGCAGCTCCAGTGCTCAGCAGGATTTTGAGGCTGTGGAAAATCAAAGCTTGGCAGTGCATCCTCTCTGMAAGTCCTCTCCACATCAGCAGGTTCTGGGCTAACAAAAAGTGAAGGTTCGGGTGAGTTTTTTGAGGGTTCCTTTTCATTTCATTGACAATCTAATGCTCACTTCCATTTGACCAAAATAGGAAGGTTGTGCTTGAAATAGGGAAAGTGAATRCTTCCACTGGAATATTTAGATTCTGAAGAGTTATCAAATATATGTCACATGGGTGGGAGGATTTCCCCATACTGCTTGCAAGATGATATTGCAGAAAGACTACTTATAAGGGTAATATTAAGCAATAGTCATATTTTTAGCAACATTTTAAGCAATTTAGCATCTGGAAGTAAGGAGAATCACTCCCAYGTGATTCATGCTGTGGGATCTGCTTTGTAGGCCAAAGTTTGGGATGCTCTCTGCTACAAGTAGTTGTTTCTGCACCAGGCTCCAGTGTGATACCATGAATCATTCAGCACCAGTGATCAGTGCTTTCTCATCAGTCTGTACCCATGTTGGATWGTTCTGAGAACCCAACCACAACAGCAAAGCTTGCACAATAGAATCTTCAGACATGAGAYGTTGTCAGCCTAGAAAATAACCTTGATCACCAATCTAATGGTGAGGAATTCGTTAACTTTTTTCTCAGATGTCTGCACTGCATTCCTTTGACACTGGGGGGACATGAGAAAGGCTATGGCCCTAAACAGTGGTAATGGAATGAGTTAGATGGTAACAGTTCTGCTGAAAGACCTCTTGCTGTTTTTCAAACCCTCTTTTTTGGTTACTTTCATTTAGGTAAGTGCAATTTAAATTAACAAAACAATTACTGAGCACTTTTGGAAACACATTTCAAAACTTTATAACCTGCTGATATAGTCAACTGATCACCAAATASTGAAGCAATGAGATTCTCATTGCATTTGTCGAGAAAGGGAGGGCTAGAGTATATATAGAATTTATTTTTTGCTGACCAAAACATGCTCACAGCACATTACACCTCTTGCATCCAGTTATTGATCTCTTTTTTTTTTTTTGCTAGATGAAAGCCCTGGTAGGGTAGGATTGTACCATATCRAGATCACATAAAATAAATGAAACCCTCCTTTTCCACAGCTGGATGTTACAGCATCCATGGTGCCCACCACTGGGGCCTCYAGTCAAGAGCAGCCCTTCATTGACACAGCTAATCAGCTGTGCACACTGGCAGCTAGCTAGGTACAGTGTGGAAAGCTTTTAGTTCCTTTCTTTTATCATTTTATCTCATACCTTGTCATGGAGGCAGCAATTTATTGGTAAGATTCAGAAGTTGGTAAATAACATTGTGTAGAAAAGTGGTGTGAAATAAGTACCAATAATTGTGAGTGGGCTGAGATTTCAGATACCTCTGCAGATGGTAGAGAGAAGCAGGAGATTGGCACTGAGATGCACTTTTTTTCCTTTTTTTCAGATTTTATTTTGTTTTGGGTTTGGGTTTTTTTTTGTGTTCAAACTGCTGCAGGTTGTGTAGTTCATTTGCAATTAAAATACCAAAGACCAAGTGGCCCCAGGAACACAGTCATTTCCGATTGTGGCAGTGAAAGACAAGAATGTTGAAATTTCAGTAAATGTTATTCACAGCCTCTTACTTATCAAAAGAACCATGCTATTTAGAGGTAACTAATGGATAAAATATGAACAAAGATTAAACTACAAAGGCTAAAAAGGATTATTTAGAGCATTGCCATTATGCAAAGTCCTGACATTAATATTTAGACACTCATGAACACTTACATAACTGCAGCTTATTTTTAATGGCCTTCTATCTTGCTTTGACAACAGGCTGACAAAATGTAATTTAGGACTATAAGCTGTGAGCCCCACATGGAGAAGAAAAGCCTGTAATTCACATCATGCCCAGGCTTTTAAGACTTAAGAGACGATGGCAATTGTGTGGCAGAGTGCAGCTTGCAGGGCAATATCCATTTACATGCTATTTGAGCCCTTCAGGCTACACGAAGCTCTGCAGAGTGCATCATTAAAAAATAGGATGAAAAGAGGCTGGTTTAGTTACAAGTGAGCTGACATGAAGGCAAATTAATTCATAAGGTAAGAGGAAGAAAGGAAGTCCTGGTTCTGTCAGTGTAGCAGCATACCCACTGACTCAGGCACATCTTTGACTTCACTTTGTGTTGTTGACTCATCATGCCAGATTTTCTGTCCTTCCCTTGGTATAAAGCAGCAGGAAGGGGGTAAAGCATCAGATCAGTGTTTCCCAGGAAAATAGAAAGTAAAACAAAGCCAATGTTTTTAAAAAATCCCTGGATGGTGTGTGCTAGGAAATCAAGGTTATTAGTTAACATTTGTTTTTTCCTCATCCAGCCTGAAGTTAATAATTATTAAAACTGTTTTGAGAAAGAGAGGGCCAGGGCTTGACCCCTGCTAAGCACGGATGTCATCAGTAATTAGCCAGGGCTGCCCCTGATGTGCACCCTGGGAACTCAGTGTGGGTGACAGGCTGTGGAGGTGCCGCTGCAGCACCTGAGTGGCTGATCCGCCCCTGGTTTGCATTGCTGCAGATGTTTTCCACTTGGAGGAATGCATTAGAGGTTCCCTGTGAAAGAATCCTCGACCTCCCATGTGTGACTGTGCACTGAAATTTGAAGGTGAAGCTCTGCTCCTGCTGTCCACACTCAGGTGCAGGGAGTTGGGCACACAGGGCTCAGGACACTGAGGCCAGGCAGCTGCAGCAAAGAGAGGAGCCCCAGCCACCCTGGGTAGAGAGCTGGTGCTGCTGCTGTATTGGGGCACATCTGAGGTGGCTGGAGGGATGTGCCACCTGCCTCTCAGTTRGTCCTCTCAGGAGCCAGTGGCCTCTGAGGAGTTGAGTGGGAGTCCCATCTCTTTGCTTGTCATGGTATATCCTGCTTGTTTTGTGGTGGCCAGGTGATTTGGCCTTGAATTTATATGCATAAAAATAAATGTTCATATTCCCACTCTAACAAAGGGTGGCTTTACTCGGGGATTGCATGAGCAAGAGAGAGTGAATATAAATATGTAAATATGTAAAAGTAAGATGAAGACAGAAGAGATAACCACACTTAATGCACAGTCAACGTATCTGTCACCAGTCAAGGTCTSTTGCTGCACTACATTTCCAACCTACTTCTCAATGAAACTGGAGGCTCATAGCGGTCTGAGTGGCATGTTGGTCTGGGTCTCAGACACTCTGGGTGAGAGTGACCTCAGGCACTGTTTCTCTCCTTCTCCTCCTAGAGCTCGCCAGGGAACTGAGCAAGGCTCTGGTTCAGTGCCAGGGTCTCAGAGCCTGGGCTGCAGATCATCACCAGTGGCCAGCACTTTCCCCTCCTCATCCTCTGCTATGGATAATGCGCTCTCAGATGAGATGTTTGCTTTCTGTTGGCTTTGCAATAACTGGTTTAATCAACACCTTTATCCACTGTGGCTGGCTACAGATGGAAGGAAGTCACAGTCRAGATTACAAGCCCTCCATGTGATCTCCAGGCCTGCCTACCACCTAGTACTTGCCAGACCAGCAGAGGTGTCCTGAACCTGGCCAAGACCTGTTTCTTCCTTTTGTTGCTGGAGCCTTTCTTAGGAAAACAGCCCGCTAGAAAGTGCTTTGTCATCTCCCAGCTTTGTCAAATCACTGAGATGTAGTAAAAGAGGTAAAAGAGGCCTGACAACAGTGGTGATGTGCTGAAGATAAGGAGGTGTTGGTCTTAGTGTCCATGAAAATTGTGGGAGAGATTAGGGACAATCTTGGTGGATTAATCTGAGAGAAGGATAGGTTCCCTTGCTGCCTGCTGAGGCTGCTGAAGAATCCTCTTCCCCTGAAGATATACTTAAGATTTCCATAGGATTACATCCGTTGGGTTATCCTGCACCTCATTTAAGGATCATTTGGGCAGTTAGCCCATGTGTATGGTCTTTAGACATGATGTGATCATGTGGCTGCCTCCTTCAGCTCCTGGTGCCAGCAGGTAACACGGGCATCTCCTGAAGGACTGACCCTCCCAGATCAACCACTGCTACAGAGTACAGTGGCTGATGGCTCTTTGGTTGTGTTAATGCAATGGTGTGGTCATGTAACTTCATGAGTCTCAACATGTCACTGTGCTAGTGGTATAAAAATGGCTGTGAGAAAAAGCTACTTCAAATCTGACAATTGTAATTTCTTTCCTCACTCCTTGCTATAAAGATAAACCCTTCCTCTCCCACTTTTTTGGATCATCCTTACTGGGGGGACTTGTGTCTTGAAGACATTTGTAATAGGGAGCGGGCAGCCTCTTGTGCAATGTGTGACGGGCAAAGGAGATCACTCCTTGCAGAAKTAACTTTACAGAGGTCAGGCTGACCTGGCCCTGCAGCCAGAGTGGGCATTGCTATGGCTCTGTCAGAAAAGAGGCATCAAGGCAGGAAATCTGGGCAGCCTGAACTGGGCTTGCACACAGAAACGGCACTAAATGGTACAAGCTGAGAAAAGCCATATCACCCTACACAGAGCCATAGGAAACAAAAGGGACACTACAGGTTCTCCACCCATCAAGAATTATGGAACAAGGTGAACAAACCATCAGCTGGAAAGAAAATTAACATCTCCTGCACCGAAAGTGGAGAAAGTGATTGGAAATGTTGCTCAGGCTGTTTGAGAATGTCACCTTGGGTGTGCAAAGTTTCAAATTCTCCAGACYCTAGGAGGGGGAAGAAATGTCCTGAGACAGCCACTCTGCCTAAGAAGGCTCCAGAGACAGCTGTGGCTGCTGCTGATCTTCTTTCTGCTAATCATGCCTAAGAACATGAGGTGATGTGATRTGATGTGATGTTACAGAACTGAGCTAATGAACTGTCTCCCTGATGACACCAGGTAAATCTCACTGGGTATGATACTGAGTAGCTGCTGCCCGCCCTTGGACCAGAGCCTAAATCACACCAGAAATACCAATTCTGGGAGGGAGGGATCAAGAAACTCCTGAGCCTTCACTGACATCTTGGCCAAACAGGGCAAATTATAAGGTTTTTTTTAATATTTGCAAGGATTTCTGCTGTGTTAGTAATGATATTAGTAACTTTTTGATTAGACTGGGAAGGTCAAGGAAGAACTTGGTGATAGCCTTACAAGAGGCCCACCAGAGCCAGTCACTGTCTTGTGCAGCAGCTCATGTTTGGTAGCCCTTGTTAAGTGGTTTTGGCTCAGACTCAGCAGAAGCACACCTGTGAAGATGCTGTTGCTGAAAGAGCTTTCTAAGCAGCACATCTATAATCTGCTCATATTTTTATGTACAGAAAATGTAAATGTATCACTCCAGCTCTGGACAAAATGCAAAAGTCAMAGATAGAGTGGCTGTTAGCCGAAACACTTCAGTGAAATTGGAAAAGGGATGTGACAAGAGATGCTGGGGACTGCACTCATTTTGCATGGGCTCTTAGCAAGCTGAAGYTCATGTCAGTGCCATATTCTCTACACAAGGTAGTCCATTAAATATCAGATGACAAATCAATGATGTGTAGCTGCTGTGTGCCACAGAGAGACTTTTGCTCATTTCCTGTGTGAAACTGTTTATGTATTTCCTTCAAAACCTGTRGACTGGAAATTCAGGCTTCTAAATTGAATGTAATTCTTCCATCACAGCAGGATAGCCATCATATTCTCCACAAAACCATCTGTAGTAATAAAAATACGACAYAAAGCCCAGGCCTCACAATGAAAAKTTCTCTTCTTTTCATTTTTTAACCTTCTTCTTTGCAATAGTGACACTCTTCACTTCCCTCTTGCTTACTGGTACTGAGAGCCCAGATGTGTCTGCCACACCAGTTTAATTTTCTCTTTGGGATATGAAAAATATTTGCTACCAGAGATACATTGTTAYTAACCTGCTGAAGAAGGACTCCTTCCATGGTATGAGAGCTGCTGCTTTCTTCTGCCAATCTGAGTTTTTAACTTCTCTCTTTATGGTGGACTGGGCATTTAAAGGAAGGGGGAATATTTTGGGATGCTGCAAAGTAAGATGTTTCAAGGATATTTGGCTTAGTAGTGTTATCTGCTGGAGGGTAGGAAGGCCAGGCTTGGCCAAGGCCAGCTGTGTGAGGTTCCAGAAGATGAAGTGATGAGCCCTGCACTTGTGTCACMACCCCAGGCAGTGCTGCAGTCTGGTGGCAGAGTGGCTGGAAAKTGGCCCTTTGGATGGGACCGGGGGGTGCTGGTTGACAGTGGCTGGATGTGAGCCAGCGTGTACCCAGGTGGTTAAGAAGGTGAATCCAGGCATCCTGGCTTGGATTGGAAACCGTGGCCAGCAGGACCAGGGCTGTCATTGTCCCCCTGTGCTGGGCACTGGTGAGGCCACACCTTGAATTCAGTTCAATGCTCAGTCTTGGGCCCCTCCCTACATCAAACACTGGAGTGTGTCCAGAGAAGGCAGTGGAGCTGATGAAGGGTCTGGAGCACAAGTTCTGTGAGGAGTGGCTGAGGGAGCTGGGGGTGTTTAGCTTGGAGAAAAGAAGGCTCAGGGCTGACCTTATCACTCACCACAACTGCCTGAAAGGAGGTTGTAGTGAGGAGAGGGTCGGTCTCCTCTTTAAAGTAATTAGCTATATGAGAAGAGGAAATGGCTTCAAATTGTGCCAGGGAGGTTTGGATTGCATATGAGAAAAAACTTCCCAAAAAGGGTTGTCAGGCATTGAAACAGGCTGCTCAGGGAGCAGTGAAGTCACCATCCCTAGAGATACTTAAAAGATGTGTAGTTGTGGCATTTAGTTTAAWGGTGCACTTGGCAGTGCCGGGTTAATGGTTGGCCTTTATGATCTTAGAGGTCTTTTTCGACCTAAAAAATTCTATATAATTGTTTGTTTTAAACATTTTTTTCCTTGATCACTCCTCAGCAGGGCAGTACGGTGCAAGGAAGCCCCACAARTGTCTTGTCTCCATGGTGGTCTGCAGAGCAGCAGAAGTAACCAGTGAGAGRTTTTGCTGTTCAAGGCCTTGCTGAAACTTCACTCCTTCCCAATGTCCTGAACCCAGCTGGGGCATCCTCACAGTACAAGCTTGAAGCTTCACTGTGTCATGGAAATTGACTCTTTCTGGGGAAAGAAAAAGCTTTTGTTTGGGTCCATGAACATCCTCTGAGTCCAGTTCRTTAGGTTTCTGGTAGGCAATTTTGCCTTGGATTTCATCAGGGATTTATCTTGATGCTCTCTGGGTCATTTCCTTGGCTTTACCCACTGGCGTCAGGACTGTGGCTAGAGGCAAATTGATTCTCTGATGTCCTTGCAAATGGATTAAAAAATCATTTCAAATACAGTTGAGAAAGGTTTTTCAGGTTCCTGTGAACAGCGACCTTTCAATGGTAAATGATTCTGGCTCCAGACCTTTTTCTTAAAAATACCTTGAAAATAAACACAGAGTCCCATAAAATCACTTAACTTGAGTAAGACTGAATACATAATTGCTGTTCATAATAAATGATTAATCTAATGAAAGAAATTTTATCATTAGCTCCGTTTTAATTTTCAAAATAAAAAATTATATCAAATGAGAAAATGGAATTGCTTTTCTAACACAGAAATGACAGGGATGGATTTCCCCCTCCTTTACACGGACCTGGACTCGCTCCAGGTGAGTGCAGTATCTGTGAGGGGAGAGCCCAACTCACAGGTTCAGGTGCAACCAAACACTGCTGTCAGTAGGATGTTGCCCTTCACTTCGGGATGTGCAGGCTCTGAGTTTTAGATGCACATTTTCCTCCAAAGTAATTGCACACCAGTTAATTGTTTGTGTGTGTGGATGTGTGTATGTGGACCAGATGCACAGATTTGCGGACCCCAGAGAATTTCAATGCTTTCAAAGGATGTGATGTAAAATTCTGTACACTAAATTTATTTCTTCCCATGCAACTGTGTACAATCAGTTCTAATAGGAACTAGACACTTCCTGCACGTCTGTTTTTTAATGGAATCTGCTAAGTTTTACAAGGGCCATATTTAGCTGTACATCCTCTCAACTGTTAACTGTATTATCCTTTTAAGGAAGTCATTAGCTGCTCACTAAACACTCTTCCTATAGCAGTTTTACAATGCATGCACACTGAAATGTGGTTCTCGGCAGGCTAAACAGCTCTCCGTAGTAAAAGAGTGCATATGTATGTGACTAGAATAAAGAAGGAGAACCTCTAAAATGTATGGCACWAATAGCAAATTATTCCTTCCTCTGTGCCCTCCCACAACTCCTAAGACAAACTTCATATATTTAAACAATTTCCTTTGTTTTTTTAACAGTTGATCCCAGGACTTTTACTCATGCCACCCAGGCATTCTATTTTCTGCTACATTTTTGTTTCAACTTGCAGGAGAGAAATGATTTTCACATCCTGACTGGTTCAGCATTTGCAGCTGAAGTTATTTTCTTCCTTGTGTCATTCTGGACAAGCTCCTACATTTCACCTCACACCATTCTGTTATGCTTTCCATGYACAAAGTGGAACCATCAACTTTCAGCCTAAAAGATATATTTTAAGATGAAGGGGAAATAAAATGAGGAAGATCATAAGTGAAGTCTTCATGAAGAAGTTCACTGCACTTCCTCTTTATGAAAACAAACTGAGGCTGCCTCTGGCAAATATGAGGTTTGTTTTAATGTAACTGCACAGGAAAGACCTTACTCCTTGAACCTGCCACAGTCCTGCTCTGTGAAGTCTGCATAAAGTTTACATGGGAGTTATAAACCAGGAAGAGATAGCACTGAAATAAATGGTCTTTACTTCCTATGGGATAATGGTATTGTACTCTGCCAGACTGTGGGTTGGATTTTGCTGTACTTCTTATGTCCTTGA